>NC_134354.1:7811835-7946835 GCF_048569485.1 Anomaloglossus baeobatrachus | reverse complement strand
GCGGCGAGTGCAGCTCTAGATGCGGGTGCACTGACGATGTAGCGGCGACTGCAGCTCTGGATGCGGGTGCACTGATAATGTAGCGGCGAGTGCAGCTCTGGATGCGGGTGCATTGACGATGTAGCGGCGAGTGCAGCTCTGGATGCGGGTGCACTGATGATGTAGCGGCGAGTGCAGCTCTGGATGCGGGTGCACTGACGATGTAGTTGCGAATGCAGCTCTGGATGCGGGTGCACTGACGATGTAGCGGCGAGTGCAGCTCTGGATGCGGGTGCACTGACGATGTAGCAGCGAGTGCAGCTCTGGATGCGGGTGCACTGATAATGTAGCGGCGAGTGCAGGTCAGGATGTGGGTGCACTGATGATGTAGCGGCGAGTGCAGCTCTGGATGTGGGTGCACTGATCAGGAGCGCGGGCCTCGGGGAGTCGGTTTGTGCAGACCTCGGTTCCTTCTAGTCTTTATTTTCTCCAGATGGAATCCAGATCTCGTTTTAAGTGCAAATTTCCTCGGCTTTAAGTCTTGAGATAATGAGATCCAGACACCGCCCGGATGAAAGGCGAGGGCAGCGCTGGTGGCCACTGCACACGGCGAGCTGCGGGGGGCGCCCCAACATCCGCCCCCACAAATACACTGGACATGGGGAGACCCAGGGACAAAGTCACCTCTGCTCCGCCAAGAACAACTTAAAGGGCCAGTCACTACATAAGGGTCTATGTGACAGACAATGATGTTCTTTAAAGGGATATTGTCCCAATTCCGGGAAAAACACTTCTACAGGCTCAGATATGTACTCCACTCACATCCACAGCTGCAGGCACAGATATATATACTCCACTCACATCCACAGCTGCAGGCACAGATATGTACTCCACTCACATCCACATCTGCGAGCTCAAATATGTACTCCACTCACATCTACAGCTGCGGGCACAGATATGTACTCCACTCACATCAACAGCTGCGGGCACAGATATGTACTCCACTCACATCCACAGCTGCAGGCACAGATATATATACTCCACTCACATCCACAGCTGCAGGCACAGATATGTACTCCACTCACATCCACATCTGCGAGCTCAAATATGTACTCCACCCACATCCACATCTGCGAGCTCAAATATGTACTCCACTCACATCTACAGCTGCGGGCACAGATATGTACTCCACTCACATCCACTGCTGCGAGCACAGATATGTACTCCACTCACATCCACTGCTGCGAGCACAGATATGTACTCCACTCACATCCACAGCTGCGAGCACAGATATGTACTCCACTCACATCCACAGCTGCAGGCACAGATATGTACTCCCCTCACATCCACAGTAGCGGGCACAGATAATGTATGTACTTCACACACATAAACACACTTCTTCACAGTATATTCCCCCCACACACAGTATGATGCCCCCACAGTACATTCCCCCCACACACAGTATGATGCCCCCACAGTACATTCCCCCCACACACAGTATGATGCCCCCACAGTACATTCCCCCCACACACAGTATGATGCCCCCACAGTACATTCCCCCCACACACAGTATGATGCCCCCACAGTACATTCCCCCCACACACAGTATGATGCCCCCACAGTACATTCCCCCACACACAGTATGATGCCCCCACAGTACATTCCCCCCACACACATTATGATGCCCCCACAGTACATTCCCCCCACACACATTATGATGCCCCCACAGTACATTCCCCCCACACACAGTATGATGCCCCCACAGTACATTCCCCCCACACACAGTATGATGCCCCCACAGTACATTCCCCCCACACACAGTATGATGCCCCCACAGTACATTCCCCTCACACACAGTATGATGTCCCCACAGTACATTCCCCCACACACAGTATGATGTCCCCACAGTACATTTCCCCACACACAGTATGATGTCCTCACAGTACATTCCCCCACACACAGTATGATGTCCTCACAGTACATTCCCCTCACACACAGTATGATGTCCCCACAGTGCATTCCCCCACACACAGTATGATGTCCCCACAGTACATTCCCCCCCCCCACACACAGTATGATGCCCCCACAGTACATTCCCCCCACACACAGTATGATGCCCCCACAGTACATTCCCCCCACACACAGTATGATGCCCCCACAGTACATTCCCCTCACACACAGTATGATGTCCCCACAGTACATTCCCCCACACACAGTATGATGTCCCCACAGTGCATTCCCCCACACACAGTATGATGTCCTCACAGTACATTCCCCCACACACAGTATGATATCCCCACAATACATTCCCCCACACACAGTATGATGTCCTCACAGTATATTCCCCCACACACAGTATGATATCCCCACACTACATTCCCCCCACACACAGTATGATGTCCCCACAGTGCATTCCCCCACACACAGTATGATGTCCCCACAGTACATTCCCCCACACACAGTATGATATCCCCACAATACATTCCCCCACACACAGTATGATGTCCTCACAGTATATTCCCCCACACACAGTATGATGTCCTCACAGTATATTCCCCCACACACAGTATGATATCCCCACACTACATTCCCCCCACACACAGTATGATGTCCCCACAGTGCATTCCCCCACACACAGTATGATGTCCCCACAGTACATTCCCCCACACACAGTATGATATCCCCACAATACATTCCCCCACACACAGTATGATGTCCCCACAGTACATTCCCCACACACACAGTATGATGTCCTCACAATACATTCCCCCACACACAGTAAACAAACAAAAAAGTCCAGCTCACCCCAGTATAAAGATGTGATCCTGAGACGGTGCACGGATGGAAGGCAAATCCACAGCATGTAGGTAGGTAATGAAAATCCAGCAACTGCGTCCAGTAAAATAAAAAACTTCGACTTTTATTTCAACAAGGTTAAAGGCGATAAAACCAATTCACATGAATGGAAAGGAAGACGCGTTTCGGACAGTGTATGTCCTTAGTCATCTAACATCATGAGTGAACACACAAATGTTTTATAGCCAAAAAAAACATGTGACAACCAATCACCTGGACAGCTGATTACATCGGCTAAACATGCACCAAGCACAACACATATGTGGAATAAAGACTGATGGATCACTATACAATATAAACAGAAAACTGGAAGGTCTGAGAAAAAAAACAAAAACTATAGCGAACCACAAATGATCAATTTTAATAAATATTATTCAGTTCGTTTCTCAAATTTAAACCAAAGGACATCCTAGTGTCTAAGTCAAAGATCCATTTTGCCTCTTTTAAATGCAATATGGACACAGGATTTGCTCCTCTTTTAGGTAAAAAAATCTGTTCAATAGCATTGCCTCTGAAGGAGTCCACATTGCCACTGTGCAGATTGATAAAGTGCTGGGAGGCACCTGATGGGCTTCTGCTACTGATGTTTTTTATATCATAGAGATGTTCAGAAATCCTGCGTCTTAATGTGCGATTTGTACTACCCACATATTGTACATCACAGGAGGTGCAGGTAATCAAATAAATTACCCCACTGGATCCACAATTGATAAAGGTTTTAATATTAAATTCTTTTTTTGATGTACAAGAAAAAAATCCCACCCAGTTTCAGGCCCATTGTGTCTGGCATCAATTCATTGCTTGAGCACCTCTCTGAGAGGTTGGATGTCAGGTTGCAGGCTCTGTCTCATGTGTCACCCAGCTATATTCCGGATACTAAACACATTCTTAATGTTTTCTCAGATTTTTCCTGGCAGAATCAATATAGCTGGGTGACCTGTGATATTCAGAGCCTGTGCACTTCCATTCCACACGATCTGGCTATTCTTGCCCTAAAACATTCTTTACACAAATACAGCAACTATTCTGATGACCTTCAGTATTTTATACTGGAGGTCACTAGGTTTTTGCTGGAAAATAATTTTTTTGTTTTTTTGGGTGAATTCTATATCCAGCTACAAGGCTGTGCAATGGGTGCTCGTTTTTCTCCATCACTTGGAAATATTTTTCTTTCCTGGTGGGAAGAAGAATATATATTTTTTCTGTCAATAATCCCTTTATTAAGAACATCATTATTTTTTTGAGATACATAGATGATGTCATCATCATCATCTGGGATGGAGACACTCCTGGTTTGGACAATTTCATGTTCTATATTAGAAATAACCCCTACAATCTCAGGTTTACATATGAACATGACTCAAATAAAATTTCTTTTTTCGATGTGTTTTTCTCATCTAACACTGCTACTCAAAAAATCGATTGTACGGTTTACAGAAAATCGTCTGCCGGCAATTCACTCCTTCATGCCCGGAGCTGCCACCCCAAACACGTGGTCAATAATATACCCACTGGGGAATTTATTACAGCTAAACGTTGTTGTACATCTGAGGCTGCTTTTGGGGCTGAATGTGATCGAATTGCCAGCAGATTCAAAAACAGAGGTTACTCCAGTTCAATTATAAAAAAAGCCATGGACAAAACCAATGAAAAAAGCAGAGATCAGTATTTGATGAAAAAAACCTTTTCTGAAAAAACATCCTCCAATTCGATAGTCTTTTCTACTAAATTTAGCAAAGATTATTTTTCTATAGTTAATATTGTAAAAAAATTCTTGCCCATTTTGACTATCGATAATACCTTAAAAAACATTCTAGGGGATGGTGTAAAGTTTGTTTCCAAAAGAAACCGCACCATAGGTTGGATTTTGTCTCCCAGTGACCACCTGAACAAAATTTCCCAGAATAAAAACAATGCAAGAACGTGGCTTTCCACTACTGGGTCCTACAAGTGTGGACACAAATTATGCGGTTTGTGCAAACATATGTACATCAAAAAAAGAATTTAATATTAAAACCTTTATCAATTGTGGATCCAGTGGGGTAATTTATTTGATTACCTGCACCTCCTGTGATGTACAATATGTAGGTAGCACAAATCGCACATTAAGACGCAGGATTTCCGAACATCTCTATGATATAAAAAACATCAGTAGCAGAAGCCCATCAGGTGCCTCCCAGCACTTTATCAATCTGCACAGTGGCAATGTGGACTCCTTCAGAGGCAATGCTATTGAACAGAATTTTTTACCTAAAAGAGGAGCAAATCCTGTGTCCATATTGCATTTAAAAGAGGCAAAATGGATCTTTGACTTAGACACTAGGATGTCCTTTGGTTTAAATTTGAGAAACGAACTGAATAATATTTATTAAAATTGATCATTTGTGGTTCGCTATAGTTTTTGTTTTTTTTCTCAGACCTTCCAGTTTTCTGTTTATATTGTATAGTGATCCATCAGTCTTTATTCCACATATGTGTTGTGCTTGGTGCATGTTTAGCCGATGTAATCAGCTGTCCAGGTGATTGGTTGTCACATGTTTTTTTTGGCTATAAAACATTTGTGTGTTCACTCATGATGTTAGATGACTAAGGACATACACTGTCCGAAACGCGTCTTCCTTTCCATTCATGTGAATTGGTTTTATCGTCTTTAACCTTGTTGAAATAAAAGTCAAAGTTTTTTATTTTACTGGACGCAGTTGCTGGATTTTCATTACCTACCTATTCCCCACACACAGTATGATGTCCTCACAGTGCATTCCCCCACACACAGTATAATATCCTCACAGTACATTCCCCCACACACAGTATGATGTCCTCACAATACATTCCCCCACACACAGTATGATGTCCTCACAGTACATTCCCCTCACACAGTATGATGTCCTCACAGTACTTTCCCCCACACACAGTATGATGTCCTCAGAGTACATTCCCCTCACACACAGTATGATGTCCCCACAGTACATTCCCCCACACACAGTATGATGTCCTCACAGTACATTCCCCTCACACACTATGATGTCCTCACAGTACATTCCCCCCACACACAGTATAATGTCCTCACAGTACATTCCCCCACACACAGTATGATGTCCTCACAGTACATTCCCCCCACACACAGTATGATGTCCTCACAGTACATTCCCCCACACACAGTATAATGTCCTCACAGTACATTCCCCCACACACAGTATAATGTCCTCACAGTACATTCCCCCACACACAGTATAATGTCCTCACAGTGCATTCCCCCACACACAGTATGATGTCCTCACAATACATTCCCCCCACACACAGTATGATGTCCTCACAGTATATTCCCCCACACACAGTATGATGTCCTCACAGTACATTCCCCCCACACACAGTATGATGTCCTCACAGTACATTCCCCCACACACAGTATAATGTCCTCACAGTGCATTCCCCCACACACAGTATGATGTCCTCACAGTACATTCCCCCACACACAGTATGATGTCCTCACAGTACATTCCCCCACACACAGTATGATGTCCTCACAGTACATTCCCCCACACACAGTATAATGTCCTCACAGTACATTCCCCCACACACAGTATGATGTCCTTACAGTACATTCCCCCACACACAGTATAATGTCCTCACAGTGCATTCCCCCACACACAGTATGATGTCCTCACAGTATATTCCCCCACACACAGTATGATGTCCTCACAGTACATTCCCCCACACACAGTATGATGTCCTCACAGTACATTCCCCCCACACACAGTATGATGTCCTCACAGTACATTCCCCCACACACAGTATGATGTCCTCACAGTACATTCCCCCACACACAGTATGATGTCCTCACAGTACATTCCCCCCACACAGTATGATGTGCTCACAGTACATTCCACCCACACACAGTATGATGTCCCCACAGTACATTCCCCCACACACAGTATGATGTCCCCACAGTACATTCCCCCCACGCACATACAGTATTATGTCCCCACAGTACATTCCCCACACACAGTATGATGTCCCCACAGTACATGCCCCACACACAGTATGATGTCCCCACAGTACATTCCCCACACACAGTATGATGTCCTCAGAGTACATTCCCCTCACACACAGTATGATGTCCCCACAGTACATTCCCCCACACACAGTATAATATCCTCACAGTACATTCCCCCACACACAGTATGATGTCCCTACAGTGCATTCCCCCACACACAGTATGATGTCCCCACAGTACATTCCCCACGCACAGTATGATGTCCTCACAGTACATTCCCCCCACACACAGTATGATGTCCTCACAGTACATTCCCCCCACAAACAGTATAATATCCCCACAGTACATTCCCCCAGACACAGTATGATGTCCCCACAATACATTCCCCCACACACAGTATGATGTCCCCACAATACATTCCCCCACACACAGTATGATGTCCCCACAATATATTCCCCCACACACAGTATGATGTCCCCACAATACATTCCCCCACACACAGTATGATGATCTCACAGTACATTCCCCACACACAGCATGATGTCCTCACAGTACATTCCCCACACACAGTATGATGTCCCCACAATACATTCCCCCACACACAGTATGATGTCCTCACAGTACATTCCCCCACACACAGTATGATGTCCCCAGAGTACATTCCCCCACACACAGTATAATGTCCTCACAGTACATTCCGCTACACACAGTATGATGTCCCTACAGTGCATTCCCCCACACACAGTATGATGTCCACACAGTACATTCCTCCACACACAGTATGATGTCCTCACAGTATATCCCCCCACACACAGTATGATGTCCTCCCAGTATATCCCCCCACACAGAATGATGTCCTCACAGTATATTCCCCGCCACACAGTATGATGTCCTCACAGTATATTCTCCCCCACACAGTATGATGTCCCTACAGTGCATTCCACTCACACAGAATGATGTCCTCACAGTACATACCCCCACACACAGTATGATGTCCCCACAATACATTCCCCCCCACACAGTATGATGTCCCCACAGTACATTCCCTCCCACACACAGTATAATGTCCTCACAGTACATTCCCCCACACACAGTATGATATTCCCACAGTTCATTCCCCCACACACAGTATGATGATCTCACAGTACATTCCCCACACACAGTATGATATCCCCACACTACAATCCCCCACACACAGTATGATGTCCCTACAGTGCATTCCCCCACACACAGTATGATGTCCTCACAGTACATTCCCCCACACACAGTATGATGTCCCCACAGTTCATTCCCCCACACACAGTATGATGTCCCCACAATACATTCCCCCACACACAGTATGATGTCCTCACAGTACATTCCCCACACACAGTATGATGTTCTCACAGTACATTCCCCCACACAAAGTATGATGTCCCTACAGTGCATTCCCCCACACACAGTATGATGTCCACACAGTACATTCCTCCACACACAGTATGATGTCCTCACAGTATATCCCCCCCCACACACAGTATGATGTCCTCCCAGTATATCCCCCCACACAGTATGATGTCCTCACAGTATATTCCCCCCCACACAGTATGATGTCCTCACAGTATATTCTCCCCCACACAGTATGATGTCCCTACAGTGCAATCCACCCACACAGTATGATGTCCTCAGTACATTCCACCCACACACAGTATGATTTCCCCACAGTACATTCCCCCCACCCACAGTATAATGTCCTCACAGTACGTTCCCCACACACAGTATGATGTCCTCACAGTACATTCCCCCACACACAGTATGATGTCCCTACAGTACATTCCCCCACACACAGTATGATGTCCTCACAGTACATTCCCCCACACACAGTATGATGTCCTCACAGTACATTCCCCACACACAGCATGATGTCCTCACAGTACATTCCCCACACACAGTATGATGTCCCCACAAAACTTTCCCCCACACACAGTATGATGTCCTCACAGTACATTCCCCCACACACAGTATGATGTCCCCAGAGTACATTCCCCCACACACAGTATGATGTCCCCACAATACATTCCCAACACACAGTATGATGTCCTCACAGTACATTCCGCCATACACAGTATGATGTCCCCACAGTACATTCACCCCACACACAGTATGATGTCCCCACACTACATTCCCCACACACAGTATGATGTCCTTACAGTGCATTCCCCCACACACAGTATGATGTCCACACAGTACATTCCTCCACACACAGTATGATGTCCTCACAGTATATCCCCCCACACACAGTATGATGTCCTCCCAGTATATCCCCCCACACAGTATGATGTCCTCACAGTATATTCCCCGCCACACAGTATGATGTCCTCACAGTATATTCTCCCCCACACAGTATGATGTCCCTACAGTGCATTCCACTCACACAGAATGATGTCCTCACAGTACATACCCCCACACACAGTATGATGTCCCCACAATACATTCCCCCCCACACAGTATGATGTCCCCACAGTACATTCCCCCCCACACACAGTATAATGTCCTCACAGTACATTCCCCCACACACAGTATGATATCCCCACAGTACATTCCCCCACACACAGTATGATGATCTCACAGTACATTCCCCACACACAGTATGATATCCCCACAGTACAATCCCCCACACACAGTATGATGTCCCTACAGTGCATTCCCCCACACACAGTATGATGTCCTCACAGTACATTCCCCCACACACAGTATGATGTCCCCACAGTTCATTCCCCCACACACAGTATGATGTCCCCACAATACATTCCCCCACACACAGTATGATGTCCTCACAGTACATTCCCCACACACAGTATGATGTTCTCACAGTACATTCCCCCACACAAAGTATGATGTCCCTACAGTGCATTCCCCCACACACAGTATGATGTCCACACAGTACATTCCTCCACACACAGTATGATGTCCTCACAGTATATCCCCCCACACACAGTATGATGTCCTCCCAGTATATCCCCCCACACAGAATGATGTCCTCACAGTATATTCCCCGCCACACAGTATGATGTCCTCACAGTATATTCTCCCCCACACAGTATGATGTCCCTACAGTGCATTCCACTCACACAGAATGATGTCCTCACAGTACATACCCCCACACACAGTATGATGTCCCCACAATACATTCCCCCCCACACAGTATGATGTCCCCACAGTACATTCCCCCCCACACACAGTATAATGTCCTCACAGTACATTCCCCCACACACAGTATGATATCCCCACAGTTCATTCCCCCACACACAGTATGATGATCTCACAGTACATTCCCCACACACAGTATGATATCCCCACACTACAATCCCCCACACACAGTATGATGTCCCTACAGTGCATTCCCCCACACACAGTATGATGTCCTCACAGTACATTCCCCCACACACAGTATGATGTCCCCACAGTTCATTCCCCCACACACAGTATGATGTCCCCACAATACATTCCCCCACACACAGTATGATGTCCTCACAGTACATTCCCCACACACAGTATGATGTTCTCACAGTACATTACCCCACACAAAGTATGATGTCCCTACAGTGCATTCCCCCACACACAGTATGATGTCCACACAGTACATTCCTCCACACACAGTATGATGTCCTCACAGTATATCCCCCCCCACACACAGTATGATGTCCTCCCAGTATATCCCCCCACACAGTATGATGTCCTCACAGTATATTCCCCCCCACACAGTATGATGTCCTCACAGTATATTCTCCCCCACACAGTATGATGTCCCTACAGTGCAATCCACCCACACAGTATGATGTCCTCAGTACATTCCACCCACACACAGTATGATTTCCCCACAGTACATTCCCCCCACCCACAGTATAATGTCCTCACAGTACGTTCCCCACACACAGTATGATGTCCTCACAGTACATTCCCCCACACACAGTATGATGTCCCTACAGTACATTCCCCCACACACAGTATGATGTCCTCACAGTACATTCCCCCACACACAGTATGATGTCCTCACAGTACATTCCCCACACACAGCATGATGTCCTCACAGTACATTCCCCACACACAGTATGATGTCCCCACAAAACTTTCCCCCACACACAGTATGATGTCCTCACAGTACATTCCCCCACACACAGTATGATGTCCCCACAATACATTCCCCCACACACAGTATGATGTCCTCACAGTACATTCCCCCACACACAGTATGATGTCCCCAGAGTACATTCCCCCACACACAGTATGATGTCCCCACAATACATTCCCAACACACAGTATGATGTCATCACAGTACATTCCGCCATACACAGTATGATGTCCCCACAGTACATTCACCCCACACACAGTATGATGTCCCCACACTACATTCCCCCCACACACAGTATGATGTCCACACAGTACATTCCTCCACACACAGTATGATGTCCTCACAGTATATCCCCCCACACACAGTATGATGTCCTCCCAGTATATCCCCCCACACAGTATGATGTCCTCACAGTATATTCCCCGCCACACAGTATGATGTCCTCACAGTATATTCTCCCCCACACAGTATGATGTCCCTACAGTGCATTCCCCACACACAGTATGATGTCCTCACAGTACATTCCCCCACACACAGTATGATGTCCCTACAGTACATTCCCCCACACACAGTATGATGTCCTCACAGTACATTCCCCCACACACAGTATGATGTCCTCACAGTACATTCCCCCCCACACAGAATGATGTCCTCACAGTACATTCCCCACACACAGTATGATGTCCCCACAATACATTCCCCCCCACACAGTATGATGTCCCCACAGTACATTCCCCCCCACACACAGTATAATGTCCTCACAGTACATTCCCCCACACACAGTATGATATCCCCACAGTACATCCCCCACACACAGTATGATGATCTCACAGTACATTCCCCACACACAGTATGATATCCCCACACTACAATCCCCCACACACAGTATGATATCCCCACACTACAATCCCCCACACACAGTATGATGTCCCTACAGTGCATTCCCCCACACACAGTATGATGTCCTCACAGTACATTCCCCCACACACAGTATGATGTCCCCACAGTTCATTCCCCCACACACAGTATGATGTCCCCACAATACATTCCCCCACACACAGTATGATGTCCTCACAGTACATTCCCCACACACAGTATGATGTTCTCACAGTACATTCCCCCACACAAAGTATGATGTCCCTACAGTGCATTCCCCCACACACAGTATGATGTCCACACAGTACATTCCTCCACACACAGTATGATGTCCTCACAGTATATCCCCCCCCCCACACACAGTATGATGTCCTCCCAGTATATCCCCCCACACAGTATGATGTCCTCACAGTATATTCCCCCCCACACAGTATGATGTCCTCACAGTATACTCTCCCCCACACAGTATGATGTCCCTACAGTGCAATCCACCCACACAGTATGATGTCCTCAGTACATTCCACCCACACACAGTATGATTTCCCCACAGTACATTCCCTCCACCCACAGTATAATGTCCTCACAGTACGTTCCCCACACACAGTATGATGTCCTCACAGTACATTCCCCCACACACAGTATGATGTCCCTACAGTACATTCCCCCACACACAGTATGATGTCCTCACAGTACATTCCCCCACACACAGTATGATGTCCTCACAGTACATTCCCCCACACACAGTATGATGTCCTCACAGTACATTCCCCACACACAGCATGATGTCCTCACAGTACATTCCTCACACACAGTATGATGTCCCCACAAAACTTTCCCCCACACACAGTATGATGTCCTCACAGTACATTCCCCCACACACAGTATGATGTCCCCAGAGTACATTCCCCCACACACAGTATGATGTCCCCACAATACATTCCCAACACACAGTATGATGTCCTCACAGTACATTCCGCCACACACAGTATGATGTCCCCACAGTACATTCACCCCACACACAGTATGATGTCCCTACAGTGCATTCCCCCACACACAGTATGATGTCCACACAGTACATTCCTCCACACACAGTATGATGTCCTCACAGTATATCCCCCCACACACAGTATGATGTCCTCACAGTACATTCCCCCACACACAGTATGATGTCCTCACAGTACATTCCCCACACACAGCATGATGTCCTCACAGTACATTCCTCACACACAGTATGATGTCCCCACAAAACTTTCCCCCACACACAGTATGATGTCCTCACAGTACATTCCCCCACACACAGTATGATGTCCCCAGAGTACATTCCCCCACACACAGTATGATGTCCCCACAATACATTCCCAACACACAGTATGATGTCCTCACAGTACATTCCGCCACACACAGTATGATGTCCCCACAGTACATTCACCCCACACACAGTATGATGTCCCTACAGTGCATTCCCCCACACACAGTATGATGTCCACACAGTACATTCCTCCACACACAGTATGATGTCCTCCCAGTATATCCCCCCACACAGTATGATGTCCTCACAGTATATTCCCCACCACACAGTATGATGTCCTCACAGTATATTCTCCCCCACACAGTATGATGTCCCTACAGTGCATTCCACCCACACAGTATGATGTCCTCACAGTACATTCCCCCACACACAGTATGATGGCCCCACAATACATTCCCCCACACACAGTATGATGTCCCCACAGTACATTCCCCCTTACACACAGTATAATGTCCTCACAGTACATTCCCCCACACACAGTATGATGATCTCACAGTACATTCCCCACACACAGCATGATGTCCTCACAGTACATTCCCCACACACAGTATGATGTCCCCACAATACATTCCCCCACACACAGTATGATGTGCTCACAGTACATTCCCCCACACACAGTATGATGTCCCCACAATACATTCCCCCCACACAGTATGATGTCCCCACAGCACATTCCCCCCCACACACAGTATAATGTCCTCACAGTACATTCCCCCACACACAGTATGATATCCCCACAGTACATTCCCCCACACACAGTATGATGATCTCAAAGTACATTCCCCACACACAGTATGATATCCCCACACTACAATACCCCACACACAGTATGATGTCCCTACAGTGCATTCCCCCACACACAGTATGATGTCCTCACAGTACATTCCCCCACACACAGTATGATGTCCCCACAGTTCATTCCCCCACACACAGTATGATGTCCCCACAATACATTCCCCCACACACAGTATGATGTCCTCACAGTACATTCCCCACACACAGTATGACGTTCTCACAGTACATTCCCCCACACACAGTATGATATCCCCACAGTACATTCCCCCACACACAGTATGATGATCTTAAAGTACATTCCCCACACACAGTATGATATCCCCACACTACAATCCCCCACACACAGTATGATGTCCCTACAGTGCATTCCCCCACACACAGTATGATGTCCACACAGTACATTCATCCACACACAGTATGATGTCCTCACAGTATATCCCCCCCCCACACACAGTATGATGTCCTCCCAGTATATTCCCCCCCACACAGTATGATGTCCTCACAGTATATTCTCCCCCACACAGTATGATGTCCCTACAGTGCATTCCACCCACACAGTATGATGTCCTCACAGTACATTCCCCACACACAGTATGATGTCCTCACAGTACATTCCGCCACACACAGTATGATGTCCCTACAGTGCATTCCCCCACACACAGTATGATGTCCACACAGTACATTCCTCCACACACAGTATGATGTCCTCACAGTATATCCCTCCACACACAGTATGATGTCCTCCCAGTATATCCCCCCACACATTATGATGTCCTCACAGTATATTCCCCGCCACACAGTATGATGTCCTCACAGTATATTCTCCCCCACACAGTATGATGTCCCTACAGTGCATTCTACCCACATAGTATGATGTCCTCACAGTACATTCCCCCACACACAGTATGATGTCCCCACAATACATTCCCCCCCACACAGTATGATGTCCCCACAGTACATTCCCCCCCACACACAGTATAATGTCCTCACAGTACATTCCCCCACACATAGTATGATATCCCCACACTACAATCCCCCACACACAGTATGATGTCCCTACAGTTCATTCCCCTACACACAGTATGATGTCCTCACAGTACATTCCCCCACACACAGTATGATGTCCACACAGTACATTCCTCCACACACAGTATGATGTCCTCACAGTATATCCCCCCCCACACACAGTATGATGTCCTCCCAGTATATCCCCCCACACAGTATGATGTCCTCACAGTATATTCCCCCCCACACAGTATGATGTCCTCACAGTATATTCTCCCCCACACAGTATGATGTCCCTACAGTGCATTCCACCCACACAGTATGATGTCCTCACAGTACATTCCACCCACACAGTATGATGTCCTCACAGTACATTCCCCCCACACACAGTATGATGTCCCCACCGTACATTCCCCCTAACCACAGTATAATGTCCTCACAGTACGTTCCCGCCACACAGTATGATGTCCTCACAGTACATTCCCCCCACACAGTATGATGTCCTCACAGTACATTCCCCCCACACAGTATGATGTCCTCACAGTACATTCTACCCACACACAGTATGATGTCCCCACAGTACATTCCCCCCACACACACACAGTATAATTTCCTCACAGTACATTCCCCCACACACAGTATGATATCCCCACAGTACATTCCCCCACACACACACAGTATGATATCCCCACAGTACATTCCCCCACTCACAGTATGATGTCCCTACAGTGCATCCCCCCACACACAGTATGATGTCCACACAGTACATTCCCCACACACAGTATGATGTTCCTACAGTATATTCCCCCACACACAGTATGATGTCCCTACAGTGCATTCCCCCACACACAGTATGATTTCCCCACAATACATTCCTCCACACACAGTATGATGTCCTCACAGTACATTCCCCACACACAGTATAATGTTCTCAGAGTACATTCCCCCACACACAGTATGATGTGCCTACAGTGCATTTCCCCACACACAGTATGATGTCCACACAGTACATTCCTCCACACACAGAATGATGTCCTCACAGTATATCCCCCCCACACACAGTATGATGTCCTCCCAGTATATCCCCCCACACAGTATGATGTCCTCACAGTATATTCTCGCCCACACAGTATGATGTCCCTACAGTGCATTCCCCCACACACAGTATAATGTCCTCACAGTACATTTCCCCGACACACAGTATGATGTCCACACAGTACATTCCCCACACACAGTATGATGTCCCTACAGTACATTCCCCCACACACAGTATGATGTCCCTACAGTGCATTCCCCCCCACACAGTATGATGTCCTCACAGTACATTCCCCCACACACAGTATGATGTCCCCACAGTACATTCCCCCACACACAGTATGATGTCCCCACAATACATTCCCCCACACACAGTATGATGTCCTCACAGTACATTCCCCCACACACAATATGACGTTCTCACAGTATATTCCCCCACACAAAGTATGATGTCCCTACAGTGCATTCCCCCACACACAGTATGATGTCCACACAGTACATTCCTCCACACACAGTATGATGTCCTCACAGTATATTCCCTCACACACAGTATGATGTCCCCAGAGTACATTCCTCCACACACAGTATGATGATCTCACAGTACATTCCCCACACACAGTATGATATCCCCACAGTACATTCCCCCACACACAGTATGATGTCCCTACAGTACATTCCCCCACACACAGTATGATGTCCTCACAGTACATTCCCCCACACACAGTATGATGTCCTCACAGTACATTCCCCACACACAGCATGATGTCCTCACAGTACATTCCCCACACACAGTATGATGTCCCCACAATACATTCCCCCACACACAGTATGATGTCCTCAAAGTACATTCCCCCAAACACAGTATGATGTCCCTAGAGTACATTTCCCCACACACAGTATGATGTGCCCACAATACATTCCCCACACACAGTATGATGTCCTCACAGTATATCCCCCCACAGACTGTATGATGTCCTCCCAGTATATCCCCCACACAGTATGATGTCCTCACAGTATATTCCCCGCCACACAGTATGATGTCCTCACAGTATATTCTCCCCCACACAGTATGATGTCCCTACAGTGCATTCCACTCACACAGTATGATGTCCTCACAGTACATTCCCCCACACACAGTATGATGTCCCCACAATACATTCCCCCACACACAGTATGATGTCCCCACAGTACATTCCCCCCACACACAGTATGATGTCCTCACAGTACATTCCCAACACAGTATGATGTCCTCACAGTACATTCCCCCACGCACAGTATGATGTCCCCACAGTACATTCCCCCACACACAGTATGATAATCTCACAGTACATTCCGCCCCACACAGTATGATGTCCCTACAGTGCATTCCCCCAAACACAGTATGATGTCCTCACAGTACATTCCCCCACACACAGTATGATGTCCCCACAGTACATTCCCTCACACACAGTATAATGTCCCCACAATACATTCCCCACACACAGTATGATGTCCTCACAGTACATTCCCCCCACACACAGTATGATGTCCTCACAATACATTCCCCCACACACAGTATGATGTCCTCACAGTACATTCCCCCCACACACAGTATGATGTCCCCACAATACATTCCGCCACACACAGTATGATGTCCTCACAATACATTTCCCCACACACAGTATGATGTCCTCACAGTACATTCCCCCACACACAGTATGATGTCCCTACAGTGCATTCCCCCATACACAGTATGATGTCCACACAGTACATTCCTCCACACACAGTATGATGTCCTCACAGTATATCCCCCCACACACAGTATGATATCCTCCCAGTATATCCCCCCACACAGTATGATGTCCTCACAGTATATTCCCCCCAACACAGTATGATGTCCTCACAGTATATTCCCCCCCACACAGTATGATGTCCTCACAATATATTCTCCCCCACACAGTATGATGTCCTCATAGTACATTCCACCCACACAGTATAATGTTCTCACATTACATTCCCCCCACACACAGTATGATGTCCCCACAGTACATTCCCCCCACCCACAGTATAATGTCCTCACAGTACGTTCCCCCCACACAGTATGATGTCCTCACAGTACATTCCCCCCACACAGTATGATGTGCTCACAGTACATTCCACCCACACACAGTATTATGTCCCCACAGTACATTCCCCCACACACAGTATGATGTCCTCACAGTACATTCCCCCCACACACAGTATGATGTCCCCACAATTCATTCCCCCCACACACAGTATGATGTCCTCACAGTACATTCCCTCACACACAGTATGATGTCCTCACAGTACATTCCCCCCACACACAGTATGATGTCCTCACAGTACATTCCCCCCCCACACAGTATGATGTCATCACAGTACATTCCCCCCACACACAGTATGATGTCCCCACACTACATTCCCCCGCACACATTATGATGTCCCCACAGTACATTCCCCCCACACACAGTATGATGTCCTCACAGTACATTCCACCCACACACAGTATGATGTCCCCACAATAAATTCCCCCCACACACATTATGATGTCCTCACAGTACATTCCCTCACACACAGTATAATATCCCCACAGTACATTCCCCCCACACACAGTATGATGTCCTCACAGTACATTCCCCCACACACAGTATGATGTCCTCACAGTACATTCCCCCACACACACAGTATGATGTCCTCACAGTACATTCCCTCACACACAGGATGATGTCCTCACAGTACATTCCCCCACACACGGTATGATGTCCCCACAGTATATTCCCTCACACACAGTATGATGTCCTCAGAGTATATTCCCCCACACACAGTATGATGTCCCCACAGTACATTCCCCCCACACACAATATGATGTCCCCCCAGTACATTCCCCCACACACAGTATGATGTCCCCACAGTACATACCCTCACACACAGTATGATGTCCCCACAATACATTCCCCCCACCCACAGTATAATGTACTCACAGTACATTCCCGCCACACAGTATGATGTCCTCACAGAACATTCCCACCACACAGTATGATGTCCTCACAGTACATTCCCCCCACACAGTATGATGTGCTCACAGTACATTCCACCCACACACAGAATGATGTCCCCACAGTACATTCCCCCACACACAGTATGATGTCCCCACAGTACATTCCCCCCACGCACATACAGTATGATGTCCCCACAGTACATTCCCCACACACAGTATGATGTCCCCACAGTACATTCCCCACACACAGTATGATGTCCCCACAGTACATTCCCCACACACAGTATGATGTCCTCACAGTACATTCCCCTCACACACAGTATGATGTCCCCACAGTACATTCTCCCACACACAGTATAATGTCCTCACAGTACATTCCCCCACACACAGTATGATGTCCCTACAGTGCATTCCCCCACACACAGTATGATGTCCCCACAGTACATTCCCCACGCACAGTATGATGTCCTCACAGTACATTCCCCCCACACACAGTATGATGTCCTCACAGTACATTCCCCTCACACACAGTATGATATCCCCACAGTACATTCCCCCACACACAGTATGATGTCCCCACAATACATTCCCCCACACACAGTATGATGTCCCCACAATACATTCCCCCACACACAGTATGATGTCCCCACAGTACATTGCCCCCCACACACAATATAATGTCCTCACAGTACATTCCCCCACACACAGTATGATATCCCCACAGTACATTCCCCCACACACACAGTATGATATCCCCACAGTACATTCCCCCACACACAGTATGATGTCCCTACAGTGCATTCCCCCACACACAGTATAATGTCCTCAGAGTACATTTCCCCCACACACAGTATGATGTCCACACAGTACATTCCCCACACACAGTATGATGTCCCTACAGTACATTCCCCCACACACAGTATGATGTCCCTACAGTGCATTCCCCCACACACAGTATGATGTCCTCACAGTACATTCCCCCACACACAGTATGATGTCCCCACAGTACATTCCCCCACACACAGTAAGATGTCCCCACAGTACATTCCCCCACACACAGTATGATGTCCTCACAGTACATTCCCCCCACACACAGTATGATGCCCCCACAGTACATTCCCCCACACACAGTATGATGTCCCCACAGTACATTCCCCCACACACAGTATGATGATCTCACAGTACATTCCCCACACACAGTATGATATCCCCACAGTACATTCCCCCACACACAGTATGATGTCCCTACAGTACATTCCCCCACACACAGTATGATGTCCTCACAGTACATTCCCCCACACACAGTATGATGTCCCCACAATACATTCCCCCACACACAGTATGATGTCCTCACAGTACATTCCCCCCACACACAGTATGATGCCCCCACAGTACATTCCCCCACACACAGTATGATGTCCCCACAGTACATTCCCCCACACACAGTATGATGATCTCACAGTACATTCCCCACACACAGTATGATATCCCCACAGTACATTCCCCCACACACAGTATGATGTCCCTACAGTACATTCCCCCACACACAGCATGATGTCCTCACAGTACATTCCCCACACACAGCATGATGTCCTCACAGTACATTCCCCACACACAGTATGATGTCCCCACAAAACATTCCCCCACACACAGTATGATGTCCTCACAGTACATTCCCCCACACACAGTATGATGTCCCCAGAGTACATTCCCCCACACACAGTATGATGTCCCCACAATACATTCCCCACACACAGTATGATGTTCTCACAGTACATTCCGCCACACACAGTATGATGTCCCCACTGTACATTGACTCCACACACAGTATGATGTCCCTACAGTGCATTCCCCCACACACAGTATGATGTCCACACAGTACATTCCTCCACACACAGTATGATGTCCTCACAGTACATTCCCCCACACACAGTATGATGTCCTCACAGTACATTCCCCACACACAGCATGATGTCCTCACAGTACATTCCCCACACACAGTATGATGTCCCCACAGTACATTCCCCCACACACAGTATGATGTCCCCATAGTACATTCCCCCCACCCACAGTATAATGTCCTCACAGTACATTCCCCCACACACAGTATGATGTCCTCAAAGTACATTCCCCCAAACACAGTATGATGTCCCTAGAGTACATTTCCCCACACACAGTATGATGTGCCCACAATACATTCCCACACACAGTATGATGTCCTCACAGTATATCCCCCCACAGACTGTATGATGTCCTCCAGTATATCCCCCACACAGTATGATGTCCTC
This sequence comes from Anomaloglossus baeobatrachus, assembly GCF_048569485.1. Classification (NCBI taxonomy): domain Eukaryota; kingdom Metazoa; phylum Chordata; class Amphibia; order Anura; family Aromobatidae; genus Anomaloglossus; species Anomaloglossus baeobatrachus. The sequence goes on along the minus strand of NC_134354.1, from coordinate 7,925,592 downwards.
ACAGTATATTCCCCCCCACACAGTATGATGTCCTCACAATATATTCTCCCCCACACAGTATGATGTCCTCATAGTACATTCCACCCACACAGTATAATGTTCTCACATTACATTCCCCCCACACACAGTATGATGTCCCGCCACAGTACATTCCCCCCACCCACAGTATAATGTCCTCACAGTACGTTCCCCCCACACAGTATGATGTCCTCACAGTACATTCCCCCCACACAGTATGATGTGCTCACAGTACATTCCACCCACACACAGTATTATGTCCCCACAGTACATTCCCCCACACACAGTATGATGTCCTCACAGTACATTCCCCCCACACACAGTATGATGTCCCCACAATACATTCCCCCCACACACAGTATGATGTCCTCACAGTACATTCCCTCACACACAGTATGATGTCCTCACAGTACATTCCCCACACACAGTATGATGTCCTCACAGTACATTCCCCCCCCACACAGTATGATGTCATCACAGTACATTCCCCACCACACAGTATGATGTCCCCACACTACATTCCCCCGCACACATTATGATGTCCCCACAGTACATTCCCCCCACACACAGTATGATGTCCTCACAGTACATTCCACCCACACACAGTATGATGTCCCCACAATAAATTCCCCCCACACACATTATGATGTCCTCACAGTACATTCCCTCACACACAGTATAATATCCCACAGTACATTCCCCCCACACACAGTATGATGTCCTCACAGTACATTCCCCCACACACAGTATGATGTCCTCACAGTACATTCCCCCACACACACAGTATGATGTCCTCACAGTACATTCCCTCACACACAGGATGATGTCCTCACAGTACATTCCCCCACACACGGTATGATGTCCCCACAGTATATTCCCTCACACACAGTATGATGTCCTCAGAGTATATTCCCCCACACACAGTATGATGTCCCCACAGTACATTCCCCCCACACACAATATGATGTCCCCCCAGTACATTCCCCCACACACAGTATGATGTCCCCACAGTACATACCCTCACACACAGTATGATGTCCCCACAATACATTCCCCCCACCCACAGTATAATGTACTCACAGTACATTCCCTCGCCACACAGTATGATGTCCTCACAGAACATTCCCACCACACAGTATGATGTCCTCACAGTACATTCCCCCCACACAGTATGATGTGCTCACAGTACATTCCACCCACACACAGAATGATGTCCCCACAGTACATTCCCCCACACACAGTATGATGTCCCCACAGTACATTCCCCCCACGCACATACAGTATGATGTCCCCACAGTACATTCCCCACACACAGTATGATGTCCCCACAGTACATTCCCCACACACAGTATGATGTCCCCACAGTACATTCCCCACACACAGTATGATGTCCTCACAGTACATTCCCTCACACACAGTATGATGTCCCCACAGTACATTCTCCAACACACAGTATAATGTCCTCACAGTACATTCCCCACACACAGTATGATGTCCCTACAGTGCAGTCCCCACACACAGTATGATGTCCCCACAGTACATTCCCCACGCACAGTATGATGTCCTCACAGTACATTCCCCCCACACACAGTATGATGTCCTCACAGTACATTCCCCCCACACACAGTATGATATCCCCACAGTACATTCCCCCACACACAGTATGATGTCCCCACAATACATTCCCCACACACAGTATGATGTCCCCACAATACATTCCCCCACACACAGTATGATGTCCCACAGTACATTGCCCCCCACACACAATATAATGTCCTCACAGTACATTCCCCCACACACTGTATGATATCCCCACAGTACATTCCCCCACACACACAGTATGATATCCCACAGTACATTCCCCCACACACAGTATGATGTCCCTACAGTGCATTCCCCCACACACAGTATAATGTCCTCAGTGTACATTTCCCCCACACACAGTATGATGTCCACACAGTACATTCCCCACACACAGTATGATGTCCCTACAGTACATTCCCCCACACACAGTATGATGTCCCTACAGTGCATTCCCCCACACACAGTATGATGTCCTCACAGTACATTCCCCCACACACAGTATGATGTCCCCACAGTACATTCCCCCACACACAGTAAGATGTCCCCACAGTACATTCCCCCACACACAGTATGATGTCCTCACAGTACATTCCCCCCACACACAGTATGATGCCCCCACAGTACATTCCCCCACACACAGTATGATGTCCCCACAGTACATTCCCCCACACACAGTATGATGATCTCACAGTACATTCCCCACACACAGTATGATATCCCCACAGTACATTCCCCCACACACAGTATGATGTCCCTACAGTACATTCCCCCACACACAGTATGATGTCCTCACAGTACATTCCCCCACACACAGTATGATGTCCCCACAATACATTCCCCCACACACAGTATGATGTCCTCACAGTACATTCCCCCCACACACAGTATGATGCCCCCACAGTACATTCCCCACACACAGTATGATGTCCCCACAGTACATTCCCCCACACACCAGTATGATGATCTCACAGTACATTCCCCACACACAGTATGATATCCCCACAGTACATTCCCCCACACACAGTATGATGTCCCTACAGTACATTCCCCACACACAGCATGATGTCCTCACAGTACATTCCCCACACACAGCATGATGTCCTCACAGTACATTCCCACACACAGTATGATGTCCCCACAAAACATTCCCCCACACACAGTATGATGTCCTCACAGTACATTCCCCCACACACAGTATGATGTCCCCAGAGTACATTCCCCCACACACAGTATGATGTCCCCACAATACATTCCCCACACACAGTATGATGTTCTCACAGTACATTCCGCCACACACAGTATGATGTCCCCACTGTACATTGACTCCACACACAGTATGATGTCCCTACAGTGCATTCCCCCACACACAGTATGATGTCCACACAGTACATTCCTCCACACACAGTATGATGTCCTCACAGTATATCCCCCCACACACAGTATGATGTCCTCCCAGTATATCCCCCCACACAGTATGATGTCCTCACAGTATATTCCCCGCCACACAGTATGATGTCCTTAGAGTATATTCTCCCCACACAGTATGATGTCCCTACAGTGCATTCCACCCACACAGTATGATGTCCTCACAGTACATTCCCCCACACACAGTATGATGTCCCCACAATACATTCCCCCACACACAGTATGATGTCCCCACAGTACATTCCCCCCCCACACACAGTATAATGTCCTCACAGTACATTCCCCACACACAGTATGATATTCCCACAGTACATTCCCCCACACACAGTATGATGATCTCACAGTACATTCCCACACACAGTATGATGTCCCCACAATACATTCCCCCACACACAGTATGATGTCCTCACAGTACATTCCCCACACACAGTATGATGTCCCCAGAGTACATTCCCCCACACACAGTATGATGTCCCCACAATACATTCCCCACACACAGTATGATATCCCCACAATACATTCCCCACACACAGTATGATGTCCTCACAGTACATTCCGCCACACACAGTATGATGTCCCTACAGTGCATTCCCCACACACAGTATGATGTCCACACAGTACATTCCTCCTCACACAGTATGATGTCCTCACAGTATATCCCCCCACACACAGTATGATGTCCTCCCAGTACATTCCCTCACACACAGTATGATGTCCTCACAGTATATCCCCCCACACAGTATGATGTCCTCACAGTATATTCCCCGCCACACAGTATGATGTCCTCACAGTATATTCTCCCCCACACAGTATGATGTCCCTACAGTGCATTCCACCCAAACAGTATGATGTCCTCACAGTACATTCCCCCACACACAGTATGATGTCCCCACAATACATTCCCCCCACACAGTATGATGTCCCCACAGTACGTTCCCCCCCACACACAGTATAATGTCCTCACAGTACATTCCCCCACACACAGTATTATGATCTCACAGTACATTCCCCACACACAGTATGATATCCCCACACTACAATCCCCCACACACAGTATGATGTCCTCACAGTACATTCCCCACACACAGTATGATGTTCTCACAGTACATTCCCCCACACAAAGTATGATGTCCCTACAGTGCATTCCCCCACACACAGTATGATGTCTACACAGTACATTCCTCCACACACAGTATGATGTCCTCACAGTATATCCCCCCCCACACACAGTATGATGTCCTCCCAGTATATCCCCCCACACAGTATGATGTCCTCACAGTATATTCTCCCCCACACAGTATGATATCCCTACAGTGCATTCCACCCACACAGTACGATGTCCTCACAGTAGATTCCACCCACACAGTATGATGTCCTCACAGTACATTCCCCGCACACACAGTATGATGTCCCCACAGTACATTCCCCCCACCCACAGTATAATGTCCTCACAGTACGTTCCCCCCACACAGTATGATGTCCTCACAGTACATTCCCCCGCACACAGTATGATGTCCCTACAGTACATTCCCCCACACACAGTATGATGTCCTCACAGTACATTCCCCCACACACAGTATGATGTCCTCACAGTACATTCCCCACACACAGTATGATGTCCCCACAAAACATTCCCCCACACACAGTATGATGTCCTCACAGTACATTCCCCCACACACAGTATGATGTCCCCAGAGTACATTCCCCCACACACAGTATGATGTCCCCACAATACATTCCCCACACACAATTGTAATTGTCTTGCTCTCTCCTTGCAATTGATCACATGTTTGGGTTCAGCCCTTTTTAAACAGTTCTGTGACTAGATGGTTTAGAGACTGAATAAGAACTGGATGTTCGAAACGCGTCCTCTCTGACATGGGCTTGACCACCATAGCATGGTCTTTTTAATGATAAGAAAATAAAGGAAGTTTTATTTTAAAGAACAAAATGCCTGGAGTTTTGTGCTGGTGAAATCCTTTAACCAATTTCAATTCCCCACACACAGTATGATGTCCTCACAGTACTTTCCTCCACACACAGTATGATGTCCTCACAGTACATTCCCCCACACACAGTATGATGTCCTCACAGTACATTCCCCCACACACAGTATGATGTCCTCACAGTACATTCCCCACACACAGTATGATGTCCTCACAGTACATTCCCCACACCAGTATAATGTCCTCACAGTACATTCCCCCACACACAGTATGATGTCCCCACAGTACATTCCCCCACACACAGTATGATGATCTCACAGTACATTCACCCCACACAGTATGATGTCCTCACAGTACATTCACCCCACACAGTATGATGTCCTCACAGTACATTCCCCACACCAGTATAATGTCCTCACAGTACATTCCCCCACACACAGTATGATGTCCCCACAGTACATTCCCCCACACACAGTATGATGATCTCACAGTACATTCCCCACACACAGTATGATATCCCCACAGTACATTCCCCCACACACAGTATGATGTCCCTACAGTGCATTCCCCCCACACACAGTATGATGTCCTCACAGTACATTCCCCCACACACAGTATGATGTCCCTACAGTGCATTCCCCCATACAAAGTATGATGTCCACACAGTACATTCCTCCACACACAGTATGATGTCCTCACAGTATATCCCCCCCACACACAGTATGATGTCCTCGGCGTATATCCCCCCACACAGTATGATGTCCTCACAATATATTCCCCCCCACACAGTATGATGTCCTCACAGTATATAATCCCCCACACAGTATGATGTCCGTACAGTGCATTCCACCCCTCACAGTATGATGTCCTCCCAGTATATCCCCCCACGCAGTATGATGTCCTCACAGTATATTCCCCCCCACACAGTATGATGTCCTCACAGTATATTCCCCCCACACAGTATGATGTCCTCACAGTATATTCTCCCCCACACAGTATGATGTCCTCATAGTACATTCCACCCACACAGTATGATGTCCTCACAGTACATTCCCCCCACACACAGTATTATGTCCCCACAGTACATTCCCCCCACCCACAGTATAATGTCCTCACAGTACGTTCCCCCCACACAGTATGATGTCCTCACAGTACATTCCCCCCACACAGTATGATGTGCTCACAGTACATTCCCCCCACACACAGTATGATGTCCCCACAATACATTCCCCCCACACACAGTATGATGTCCTCACAGTACATTCCCTCACACACAATATGATGTCCTCACAGTACATTCCCCCCACAAACAGTATGATGTCCGCACAGTACATTCCCCCCACACAGTATGATGTCCTCACAGTACATTCCCCCCACACACAGTATGATGTCCCCACACTACAATCCCCCGCACACATTATGATGTCCCCACAGTACATTCCCCCCACACACAGTATGATGTCCTCACAGTATATTCCACCCACACACAGTATGATGTCCCCACAATACATTCCCCCCACACACATTATGATGTCCTCACAGTACATTCCCTCACACAGAGTATGATGTCCTCACAGTACATTCCCCCACACACACAGTATGATGTCCTCACAGTACATTCCCTCACACACAGTATGATGTCCTCACAGTACATTCCCCCACACACGGTATGATGTCCCCACAGTATATTCCCTCACACACAGTATGATGTCCTCACAGTATATTCCCCCACACACAGTATGATGTCCCCACAGTTTATTCCCCCCACACACAATATGATGTCCCCCCAGTACATTCCCCCACACACAGTATGATGTCCCCACAGTACATACCCTCACACACAGTATGATGTCCCCACAGTATATCCCCCCCACACAGTATGATGTCCCCACAGTACATTACCCCCACACACAGTATGATGTCCTCACAGTACATTCCCCCCACACAGTATGATGTCCTCACAGTACATTCCCCCCACACAGTATGATGTGCCCACAGTATATCCCCCCCACACAGTATGATGTCCCCACAGTACATTACCCCCACACACAGTATGATGTCCTCACAGTTCATTCCCCCCACACAGTATGATGTCCTCACAGTACATTCCCCCCACACAGTATGATGTGCTCACAGTACATTCCACCCACACACAGTATGATGTCCCCACAGTACATTCCCCCACACACAGTATGATGTCCCCACAGTACATTCCCCCACGCACATACAGTATGATGTCCCCACAGTACATTCCCCACACACAGTATGATGTCCCCACAGTACATTCCCCACACACAGTATGATGTCCCCACAGTACATTCCCCACACACAGTATGATGTCCTCACAGTACATTTCCCTCACACACAGTATGATGTCCCCACAGTACATTCCCCCACACACAGTATAATGTCCTCACAGTACATTCCCACACACACAGTATGATGTCCCTACAGTGCATTCCCCCACACACAGTATGATGTCCCGACAGTACATTCCCCACACACAGTATGATGTCCTCACAGTACATTCCCCCAACACACAGTATGATATCCCCACAGTACATTCCCCCCCACACAGTATGATGTCCCCACAATACATTCCCCCACACACAGTATGATGTACCCACAATACATTCCCCCCACACACAGTATGATGTCCTCACAGTATATTCTACCCACACACAGTATGATGTCCCCACAATACATTCCCCCCACACACATTATGATGTCCTCACAGTACATTCCCTCACACACAGTATGATGTCCTCACAGTACATTCCCCCACACACGGTATGATGTCCCCACAGTATATTCCCTCACACACAGTATGATGTCCTCACAGTATATTCCCCCACACACAGTATGATGTCCCCACAGTTTATTCCCCCCACACACAATATGATGTCCCCCCAGTACATTCCCCCACACACAGTATGATGTCCCCATAGTACATACCCTCACACACAGTATGATGTCCCCACAGTATATCCCCCCCACACAGTATGATGTCCCCACAGTACATTACCCCCACACACAGTATGATGTCCTCACAGAACATTCCCCCCACACAGTATGATGTCCTCACAGTACATTCCCCCCACACAGTATGATGTGCCCACAGTATATCCCCCCCACACAGTATGATGTCCCCACAGTACATTACCCCCACACACAGTATGATGTCCTCACAGTACATTCCCCCCCACACAGTATGATGTCCTCACAGTACATTCCCCCCACACAGTATGATGTGCTCACAGTACATTCCACCCACACACAGTATGATGTCCCCACAGTACATTCCCCCACACACAGTATGATGTCCCCACAGTACATTCCCCCACGCACATACAGTATGATGTCCCCACAGTACATTCCCCACACACAGTATGATGTCCCCACAGTACATTCCCACACACACAGTATGATGTCCCCACAGTACATTCCCCACACACAGTATGATGTCCTCACAGTACATTTCCCCCACGCACAGTATGATGTCCTCACAGTACATTCCCCCAACACACAGTATGATATCCCCACAGTACATTCCCCCACACACAGTATGATGTCCCCACAATACATTCCCCCACACACAGTATGATGTACCCACAATACATTCCCCCACACACAGTATGATGTCCCCACAGTACATTGCCCCACACACACAGTATAATGTCCTCACAGTACATTCCCCCACACACAGTATGATATCCCCACAGTACATTCCCCCACACACACACAGTATGATATCCCCACAGTACATTCCCCCACACACAGTATGATGTCCCTACAGTGCATTCCCCCACACACAGTATAATGTCCTCACAGTACATTTCCCCCACACACAGTATGATGTCCACACAGTACATTCCCCACACACAGTATGATGTCCCTACAGTACATTCCCCCACACACAGTATGATGTCCCTACAGTGCATTCCCCCACACACAGTATGATATCCCCACAGTACATTCCCCCACACACAGTATGATGATCTCACAGTACATTCCCCACACACAGTATGATATCCCCACACTACATTCCCCCACACACAGTATGATGTCCCTACAGTGGATTCCCCCACACACAGTATGATGTCCTCACAGTACATTCCCCCACACACAGTATGATGTCCCCACAGTACATCCCCCCACACACAGTATGATGTCCCCACAATACATTCCCCCACACACAGTATGATGTCCTCACAGTACATTCCCCACACACAGTATAATGTTCTCAGATTACATTCCCCCACACACAGTATGATGTCCCCACAATACATTCCCCCACACACAGTATGATGTCCTCACAGTACATTCCCCACACACAGTATAATGTTCTCAGATTACATTCCCCCACACACAGTATGATGTCCCCACAATTCATTCCCCCACACACAGTATGATGTCCCCACAGTACATTCCCCACACACAGTATGATGTCCCCACACACAGTATGATGTCCTCACAGTACATTCCCCACACACAGTATAATGTTCTCAGATTACATTCCCCCACACACAGTATGATGTCCCCACAGTACATCCCCCCACACACAGTATGATGTCCCCACAATACATTCCCCCACACACAGTATGATGTCCTCACAGTACATTCCCCACACACAGTATGATGTCCCCACAATACATTCCCCCACACACAGTATGATGTCCCCACAGTACATTCCCCACACACAGTATGATGTCCCCACAATACATTCCCCCACACACAGTATGATGTCCTCACAGTACATTCCCCACACACAGTATAATGTTCTCAGATTTTCCTCTTTATTGCCCCACGACTACTCTGGTGGAGATTATTTCTTTATACTTTTTCTAACCACCTTTGCCTACCTGTTTTTTGGTCATGCACTTCAATCTTTGACCATACATCCCCTGTGGAGGGTCATTTGGTCTTTTTACTACCTTGGGGGGCTGGGGTCCAATTTTTGGACCAATACACTCCAGTTATATACCACCCCCCCAGGGTTTCGTTACTGGCAATGAGTAGGACTTCATACCCCCCCCCCCCCCATTTTTGTGTTCTACCTATACTTGCATCCTCATCCCTGGGTTGCCTCATTCTTTCCAATTTGTGTTCTAATTTGATACTGTACTATTTATTCTTATGAAAAAAAGTTGTATCTTCATCCATTTTATGTGAATAAAATTTAATACTTTTGCAATTAATTTTGGTGCCATATCTCTTCTTCCCTCTTTGTTCAAAATGCTCTTTGAAGTAGGCACCCCCCCCTGTGGGAACTCCAGGTTGTGTTTCCCCCAGTGATTACCGAATCAAGCCATGTATATGTTGTTTATAATTCCCCACACACAGTATAATGTTCTCAGATTACATTCCCCCACACACAGTATGATGTCCCCACAATACATTCCCCCACACACAGTATGATGTCCTCACAGTACATTCCCCACACACAGTATAATGTTCTCAGATTACATTCCCCCACACACAGTATGATGTCCCCACAATACATTCCCCCACACACAGTATGATGTCCCCACAGTACATTCCCCACACACAGTATGATGTCCCCACAATACATTCCCCCACACACAGTATGATGTCCTCACAGTACATTCCCCACACACAGTATAATGTTCTCAGATTACATTCCCCCACACACAGTATGATGTCCCTACAGTGCATTCCCCCACACACAGTATGATGTCCCGACAGTACATTCCCCACACACAGTATGATGTCCTCACAGTACATTCCCCCCACACACAGTATGATGTCCTCACAGTACATTCCCCCAACACACAGTATGATATCCCCACAGTACATTCCCCCCCACACAGTATGATGTCCCCACAATACATTCCCCCACACACAGTATGATGTACCCACAATACATTCCCCCCACACACAGTATGATGTCCTCACAGTATATTCTACCCACACACAGTATGATGTCCCCACAATACATTCCCCCCACACACATTATGATGTCCTCACAGTACATTCCCTCACACACAGTATGATGTCCTCACAGTACATTCCCCCACACACGGTATGATGTCCCCACAGTATATTCCCTCACACACAGTATGATGTCCTCACAGTATATTCCCCCACACACAGTATGATGTCCCCACAGTTTATTCCCCCCACACACAATATGATGTCCCCCCAGTACATTCCCCCACACACAGTATGATGTCCCCACAGTACATACCCTCACACACAGTATGATGTCCCCACAGTATATCCCCCCACACAGTATGATGTCCCCACAGTACTTTACCCCCACACACAGTATGATGTCCTCACAGTACATTCCCCCCACACAGTATGATGTCCTCACAGTACATTCCCCCCACACAGTATGATGTGCCCACAGTATATCCCCACCACACAGTATGATGTCCCCACAGTACATTACCCCCACACACAGTATGATGTCCTCACAGTACATTCCCCCCACACAGTATGATGTCCTCACAGTACATTCCCCCCACACAGTATGATGTGCTCACAGTACATTCCACCCACACACAGTATGATGTCCCCACAGTACATTCCCCCACACACAGTATGATGTCCCCACAGTACATTCCCCCACGCACATACAGTATGATGTCCCCACAGTACATTCCCCACACACAGTATGATGTCCCCACAGTACATTCCCCACACACAGTATGATGTCCCCACAGTACATTCCCCACACACAGTATGATGTCCTCACAGTACATTTCCCTCACACACAGTATGATGTCCCCACAGTACATTCCCCCACACACAGTATAATGTCCTCACAGTACATTCCCACACACACAGTATGATGTCACTACAGTGCATTCCCCCACACACAGTATGATGTCCCGACAGTACATTCCCCAAACACAGTATGATGTCCTCACAGTACATTCCCCCCACGCACAGTATGATGTCCTCACAGTACATTCCCCCAACACACAGTATGATATCCCCACAGTACATTCCCCCACACACAGTATGATGTCCCCACAATACATTCCCCCACACACAGTATGATGTACCCACAATACATTCCCCCACACACAGTATGATGTCCCCACAGTACATTGCCCCCCACACACAGTATAATGTCCTCACAGTACATTCCCCCACACACAGTATGATATCCCCACAGTACATTCCCCCACACACAGTATGATGTCCCTACAGTGCATTCCCCCACACACAGTATAATGTCCTCACAGTATATTCCCCCACACACAGTATGATATCCCCACAGTACATTCCCCCACACACAGTATGATGTCCCTACAGTGCATTCCCCCACACACAGTATAATGTCCTCACAGTACATTTCCCCCACACACAGTATGATGTCCACACAGTACATTCCCCACACACAGTATGATGTCCCTACAGTACATTCCCCCACACACAGTATGATGTCCCTACAGTGCATTCCCCCACACACAGTATGATATCCCCACAGTACATTCCCCCACACACAGTATGATGATCTCACAGTACATTCCCCACACACAGTATGATATCCCCACACTACATTCCCCCACACACAGTATGATGTCCCTACAGTGCATTCCCCCACACACAGTATGATGTCCTCACAGTACATTCCCCCACACACAGTATGATATCCCCACAGTACATTCCCCCACACACAGTATGATGTCCCCACAATACATTCCCCCACACACAGTATGATGTCCTCACAGTACATTCCCCTCACACAGTATAATGTTCTCAGATTACATTCCCCCACACACAGTATGATGTCCCCACAATACATTCCCCCACACACAGTATGATGTCCTCACAGTACATTCCCCACACACAGTATAATGTTCTCAGAGTACATTCCCCCACGCACAGTATGATGTCCACACAGTACATTCCTCCACACACAGTATGATGTCCTCACAGTATATCCCCCCCACACACAGTATGATGTCCTCACAGTATATCCCCCCACACAGTATGATGTCCTCACAGTATATTCTCGCCCACAAAGTATGATGTCCCTACAGTGCATTCCCCCCCACACAGTATAATGTCCTCACAGTACATTTCCCCGACACACAGTATGATGTCCAGACAGTACATTCCCCACACACAGTATGATGTCCCTACAGTACATTCCCCCACACACAGTATGATGTCCCTACAGTGCATTCCCCCACACACAGTATGATGTCCTCACAGTACATTCCCCCACACACAGTATGATGTCCCCACAGTACATTCCCCCACACACAGTATGATGTCCCCACAATACATTCCCCCACACACAGTATGATGTCCTCACAGTACATTCCCCCACACACAGTATGATGATCTCACAGTACATTCCCCACACACAGTATGATATCCCCACAGTACATTCCCCGACACACAGTATGATGTCCCTACAGTACATTCCCCCACACACAGTATGATGTCCTCACAGTACATTCCCCCACACACAGTATGATGTCCTCACAGTACATTCCTCACACACAGCATGATGTCCTCACAGTACATTCCCCACACACAGTATGATGTCCCCACAATACATTCCCCCACACACAGTATGATGTCCTCACAGTACATTCCCCCACACACAGTATGATGTCCCTAGAGTACATTTCCCCACACACAGTATGATGTCCCCAAAATACATTCCCCACACACAGTATGATGTCCTCACAGTACATTCCGCCACACACAGTATGATGTCCCTACAGTGCATTCCCCCACACACAGTATGATGTCCACACAGTACATTCCTCCACACACAGCATGATGTCCTCACAGTATATCCCCCCACACACAGTATGATGTCCTCCCAGTATATCCCCCACACAGTATGATGTCCTCACAGTATATTCCCCGCCACACAGTAGGATGTCCTCACAGTATATTCTTCCCCACACAGTATGATGTCCCTACAGTGCATTCCACCCACACAGTATGATGTCCTCACTGTACATTCCCCCACACACAGTATGATGTCCCCACAATACATTCCCCCACACATAGTATGATGTCCCCACAGTACATTCCCCCACACACACAGTATAATGTCCTCACAGTACATTCCCCCACACACAGTATGATATCCCCACAGTACATTCCCCCACACACAGTATGATGATCTCACAGTACATTCCCCACACACAGCATGATGTCCTCACAGTACATTCCCCACACACAGTATGATGTCCCCACAATACATTCCCCCACACACAGTATGATGTCCTCACAGTACATTCCCCTACACACAGTATGATGTCCCCATAGTACATTCCCCCACACACAGTATGATGTCCCCACAATACATTCCCCACACACAGTATGATGTCCTCACAGTACATTCCGCCACACACAGTATGATGTCCCCACAGTGCATTCCCCCATACACAGTATGATGTCCACACAGTACATTCCTCCACACACAGTATGATGTCCTCACAGTATATCCCCCCACACACAGTATGATGTCCTCCCAGTATATCCCCCCACACAGTATGATGTCCTCACAGTATATTCCCCGCCACACAGTATGATGTCCGTACAGTATATTCTTCCCCACACAGTATGATGTCCCTACAGTGCATTCCCCCCACACACAGTATGATGTCCTCACAGTACATTCCCCCACACACAGTATGATGTCCCCACAATACATTCCCCCACACACAGTATGATGTCCCCACAGTACATTCCCCCCCCACACACAGTATAATGTCCTCACAGTACATTCCCCCACACACAGTATGATATCCCCACAGTACATTCCCCCACACACAGTATGATGATCTCACAGTACATTCCCCACACACAGTATGATATCCCCACAATACATTCCCACACACACAGTATGATGTCCGTACAGTGCATTCCCCCACACACAGTATGATGTCCTCACAGTACATTCCCCCACACACAGTATGATGTCCCCACAGTACTTTCCTCCACACACAGTATGATGTCCCCACAATACATTCCCCCACACACAGTATGATGTCCTCACAGTACATTCCCCACACACAGTATGATGTTCTCACAGTACATTCCCCCACACACAGTATGATGTCCCTACAGTGCATTCCCCCACACACAGTATGATGTCCACACAGTACATTCCTCCACACACAGTATGATGTCCTCACAGTATATCCCCCCCACACACAGTATGATGTCCTCACAGTATATCCCCCCACACAGTATGATGTCCTCACAGTATATTTTCCCCCACACAGTATGATGTCCTCCCAATATATTCTCCCCCACACAGTATGATGTCCCTACAGTGCATTCCACCCACACAGTATTATGTCCTCACAGTACATTCCCCCCACACAGTATGATGTCCTCACAGTACATTCCACCCACACACAGTATGATGTCCCCACAGTACATTCCCCCCCACACACAGTATAATTTCCTCACAGTACATTCCCCCACACACAGTATGATATCCCCACAGTACATTCCCCCACACACAAACAGTATGATATCCCCACAGTACATTCCTCCACACACAGTATGATGTCTCTACTGTGCATCCCCCCACACACAGTATGATGTCCACACAGTACATTCCCCACACACAGTATGATGTCCCTACAGTACATTCCCCCACACACAGTATGATGTCCCTACAGTGCATTCCCCCACACACAGTATGATGTCCTCACAGTACATTCCCCCACACACAGTATGATGTCCCCACAGTATATTCCCCCACACACAATATGATGTCCCCACAATACATTCCCCCACACACAGTATGATGTCCTCACAGTACATTCCCCCCCCACACAGTATGATGTCCTCACAGTACATTCCCCCCACACACAGTATGATGTCCCCACACTACATTCCCCCGCACACAGTATGATGTCCTCACAGTACTTTCCGTCACACACAGTATGCTGTCCCTACAGTGCATTCCCCCACACACAGTATGATGTCCACACAGTACATTCCTCCACACACAGTATGATGTCCTCACAGTATATTCCCCACACACAGTATGATGTCCTCACAGTATATTCTCCCCCACACAGTATGATGTCTCTACAGTGCATTCCACCCACACAGTATGATGTCCTCACAGTACATTCCCCCACACACAGTATGATGTCCCCACAATACATTCCCCCACACACAGTATGATGTCCTCCCAGTATATCCCCCCACACAGTATGATGTCCTCACAGTATATTCCCCCACACACAGTATGATGTCCCCACAATACATTCCCCACACACAGTATGATGTCCTCCCAGTATATCCCTCCACACAGTATGATGTCCTCACAGTATATTCCCCACACACAGTATGATGTCCTCACAGTATATTCTCCCCCACACAGTATGATGTCTCTACAGTGCATTCCACCCACACAGTATGATGTCCTCACAGTACATTCCCCCACACACAGTATGATGTCCCCACAATACATTCCCCCACACACAGTATGATGTCCCCACAGTACATTCCCCCCCACACACAGTATAATGTCCTCACAGTACATTCCCCCACACACAGTATGATATCCCCACAGTACATTCCCCCACACACAGTATGATGATCTCACAGTACATTCCCCATACACAGTATGATATCCCCACACTACATTCCCCCACACACAGTATGATGTCCTCACACACAGTATGATGTCCCCACAGTACATTCCCCCACACACAGTATGATGTCCCCACAATACATTACCCCACACACAGTATGATGTTCTCACAGTACATTCCCCCACACACAGTATGATGTCCCTACAGTGCATTCCCCCACACACAGTATGATGTCCACACAGTACATTCCTCCACACACAGTATGATGTCCTCACAGTATATCCCCCCCCACACACAGTATGATGTCCTCACAGTATATCCCCCCACACAGTATGATGTCCTCACAGTATATTCCCCCCCACACAGTATGATGTCCTCCCATTATATTCTCCCCCACACAGTATGATGTCCCTACAGTGCATTCCACCCACACAGTATGATGTCCTCACAGTACATTCCACCCACACAGTATGATGTCCTCACAGTACATTCCCCCCACACACAGTATGATGTCCCCATAGTACATTCCCCCCACCCACAGTATAATGTCCTCACAGTACGTTCCCCCCACACAGTATGATGTCCTCACAGTACATTCCCCCCACACAGTATGATGTCCTCACAGTACATTCCACCCACACACAGTATGATGTCCCCACAGTACATTCCCCCCCACACACAGTATAATTTCCTCACAGTACATTCCCCCACACACAGTATGATATCCCCACAGTACATTCCCCCCCACACACAGTATGATATCCCCACAGTACATTCCCCCACACACAGTATGATGTCTCCACAGTACATTCCCCACACACAGTATGATGTCCCTACAGTACATTCCCCCCACACACAGTATGATGTCCCTACAGTGCATTCCCCCACACACAGTATGATGTCCCCACAGTACATTCCCCCACACACAGTATGATGTCCTCACAGTACATTCCCCCACACACAATATGATGTCCTCACAGTACATTCCCCCCACACACAGTATGATGTCCCCACACTACATTCCCCCGCACACAGTATGATGTCCCCACAGTACATTCCCCCCACACACAGTATGATGTCCTCACAGTACATTCCCCACACACAGTATGATATCCCACAGTACATTCCCCCACACACAGTATGATGTCCCCACACTACATTCCCCCCACACACAGTATGATGTCCTCACAGTACATTCCTCCCACACACAGTATGATGTCCCCACAGTACATTCCCCCCACACACAGTATGATGTCCTCACAGTACATTCCCCCCACACACAGTATGATGTCCTCACAGTACATTCCACCCACACACAGTATGATGTCCCCAAAATACATTCCCCCCACACACAGTATGATGTCCCCACAGTACATTCCCCCACACACAGTATGATGTCCTCACAGTGCATTCCCCCCACACACAGTATGATGTCCAACCAGTACATTCCCCCACACACAGTATGATGTCCCACCAGTACATTCCCCCACACACAATATGATGTCCCCACAGTACATTCCCCACACACAGTATGATGTCCCCACAATACATTCCCCCACACACAGTATGATGTCCCCACAGTACATTCCCCCACACACACAGTATGATGTCCCCACAATACATTCCCCCACACACAGTATGATGTCCTCACAGTACATTCCCCACACACAGTATGATGTTCTCACAGTACATTCCCCCACACACAGTATGATGTCCCTACAGTGCATTCCCCCACACACAGTATGATGTCCACACAGTACATTCCTCCACACACAGTATGATGTCCTCACAGTATATCCCCCCCCCACACACAGTATGATGTCCTCACAGTATATCCCCCCACACAGTATGATGTCCTCACAGTATATTCCCCCCCACACAGTATGATGTCCTCCCATTATATTCTCCCCCACACAGTATGATGTCCCTACAGTGCATTCCACCCACACAGTATGATGTCCTCACAGTACATTCCACCCACACAGTATGATGTCCTCACAGTACATTCCCCCCACACACAGTATGATGTCCCCATAGTACATTCCCCCCACC
This sequence comes from Anomaloglossus baeobatrachus, assembly GCF_048569485.1. Classification (NCBI taxonomy): domain Eukaryota; kingdom Metazoa; phylum Chordata; class Amphibia; order Anura; family Aromobatidae; genus Anomaloglossus; species Anomaloglossus baeobatrachus. Next base: position 7,907,003 of record NC_134354.1, on the reverse strand, counting down.
CACAGTATAATGTCCTCACAGTATGTTCCCCCCACACAGTATGATGTCCTCACAGTACATTCCCCCCACACAGTATGATGTCCTCACAGTACATTCCACCCACACACAGTATGATGTCCCCACAGTACATTCCCCCCCACACACAGTATAATTTCCTCACAGTACATTCCCCCACACACAGTATGATATCCCCACAGTACATTCCCCCCCACACACAGTATGATATCCCCACAGTACATTCCCCCACACACAGTATGATGTCTCCACAGTACATTCCCCACACACAGTATGATGTCCCTACAGTACATTCCCCCACACACAGTATGATGTTCCTACAGTGCATTCCCCCACACACAGTATGATGTCCCCACAGTACATTCCCCCACACACAGTATGATGTCCCCACAGTATATTCCCCCACACACAATATGATGTCCCCACAATATATTCCCCCACACACAGTATGATGTCCTCACAGTACATTCCCCCCCACACAGTATGATGTCCTCACAGTACATTCCCCCCACACACAGTATGATGTCCCCACACTACATTCCCCCGCACACAGTATGATGTCCCCACAGTACATTCCCCCCACACACAGTATGATGTCCTCACAGTACATTCCACCCACACACAGTATGATGATCTCACAGTACATTCCCCACACACAGTATGATATCCCACAGTACATTCCCCCACACACAGTATGATGTCCCCACACTACATTCCCCCGCACACAGTATGATGTCCCCACAGTACATTCCCCCCACACACAGTATGATGTCCTCACAGTACATTCCTCCCACACACAGTATGATGTCCCCACAGTACATTCCCCCCACACACAGTATGATGTCCCCAAAATACATTCCCCCCACACACAGTATGATGTCCCCACAGTACATTCCCCCACACACAGTATGATGTCCTCACAGTGCATTCCCCCCACACACAGTATGATGTCCCACCAGTACATTCCCCCACACACAGTATGATGTCCCACCAGTACATTCCCCCACACACAGTATGATGTCCCACCAGTACATTCCCCCCCACACAGTATGATGCCCACACAGTACATTCCCCCCACATAGTATGATTGCATTAATGCATTGCGATACAGAGAGAACGCCGTGCGACTTGGGAGCTGGGAATGGTGAGTAAAATGTTTTTCTTGTTTTCTTTCTGCAGCAGACATATATACCAGGAAGCGCCCAGGAGGGCACATATATGCCAGGAGCAGGACATTTGTACCAGGAGGGGGCCAAGAGGCAGACATATATACCAAGAGTGGCTCAAGAAGTGGACATATATATCAGGTGTGGCCCAGGAGGGGCCCAAGATGCAGACATATATACCAGGAGTGGCCCAGGAGGGGCACATATATACCAGGAGGGGGACATATATACCAAAGTAGCCCAAAAGGGGGACATATATACCAGGAGGGGCACATATATACCAGGAGGGGGACATATATACCTGCAGGGGTCCTGGATGAGGACATATATACCAGGAGTGGGACATATATACTAGTGGGGGCCCAGGATGGGGACATATGTACCAGGAGGAAATATATATACACCAGGAGGGGCCCAGGATGACTGACTGATCCCCTCCCCCTGTATAACCCCTGACTGAGCCCACTTCCCATATCACCCCTGACTGACTGCCCTCCCTTCCCCTGTATCACCCTGGACTGACTGAGCCCCTTCTTCCCTGTATGACCCCTGCTTAACTTCGCCCTCTCCCCCTGTATCACCGCTGCCTGACAGCGCCCCCTTCCCTTGTATCACCTCTGACTGACTGCATCAACTCCCCCTGTATCACTCTTGACTCGGCCCCTTCTCCCCTTGTATAACTCCTGACTGACTGAGCCCTCTTCCTCCTGTATTACCCCTGACTGAATGCACCTGCTTCCCCCTGTATCACCCCCATTGACTGCGTCCCATGCCCCCTGTATCACCCCTAACTGACTGCAACCCCTTCTCGCTGTATCACCCGGCTGACTGCAACCCCTCCCCTGTATTACACCTGCCTGACTGCATTCCCTCCCGATGTATCACCCCTGCCTGACTGCATCCCCTCCTGATGTATCACCCCTGACTGCATCCCCTCCCCTTGTATCACCCCTGCTTGACTGCATCCCCTCCTGATGTATCACCCCTGACTGACTGAGCTCCCTTCTCCCTGTTCTCCCCCTGTATACCCCCTGACTGACTTTGCTCTCTATTTTTAAAAAATGACATGTGGTCCCCTGAATTTTGATACCCAATCATGATAAAGCCGACAGCTGGGGACTGGTATTCTCATGCTGGGGAGAACCATGGTTATTGGGCTCCTATCAGCCTGTATAAAATTGCAGCCTGCAGCCGCCCAGGATTGTCGCATCCATTAGATGTGACAATCCAGGCACTTTACCTGGTTCATCTCGATTGCCCTGGAGCGGAGGCAATTGGGGTAATTTAAGGGGTTAGTGTCAGCTCCCAGCCCTAGATTAATAATGGGAGGCGTCTATGAGACACCCCCATTACTAATTTGTAAGTAAAAAGAAATAAACACAAACACCAAAAAAATGCTTTAAATAAAATAAAAAAACGCACCTTCTTTCACTGCTTTATTAACCCCCCAAACACCCCCTGCAGGTCCAACATATCCATACAAGGTCCCACGACAATGCCGACTATGCTACATCCTGCAGTCGCAGCACACAGGCACAGAACATGACCGCCTGCTGCAGCTCAGGCAGACACTGACTGAGCCACAGCTGTGAGCGGTGATGTCACTGAGTTTATGTGCGGTCACAGCTGGAGGTTCCCACGGTGCCCCACATGTGACCTCACCTCAGGTGACCTGAGTTCAATCAGACCTGAATCTCCTTGCAGACCAACCGCATTTTTTTTGCCAAGTAATGCAGATTTGGTGCTGAAATTTATACACCAAGTTCCTGCACAAATCTACATCTTCTGGCAAAAAAACTGCATCAAATCACGATGCGGTTTCGATGTGGTATTGATGCATTTTTACCAGGAGATGCAGATTTGCTGCATTTCTTGCCAAAAAGTTGGATGGGTCCCGGTGAAACAGGTGGCCTAACAGAAGGTATGACTTACACTCTAAAAAACTACACACCCCGCCAGGAACACGGCAACCACCAACCCCATTGCTTGGGAGGAGGGCTGGGGTGTAGACAACTGGAGGGATTCTCTCGTCTGCAACCACTTTTACACCACAATGCACCAGGGCTCAGTCATGCCATCACTGATAGTCCCACAATGCACCAGGGCTGACTCGTGCCAGCAATGATAGTCTCACGTCAGTCTATGGCATGTACCCCTGGATGCTTCATGCTCCCTCAGGCCACTCAGTGACAATGGTCCTACAAAGCATCAAGGCTCTATCTTTAGATCTACTGAAGTGCCACAGCTCAGCAGGGCTCGCTCCCGCCATCAGTGCTGGCCCCTGGATGAGAAGGATATTGAGACCTGATCACATGATAATATAAGTGTAGGCAGAAGAGCAGATAGAAGTCCGGCCTGTATGTGGCGCGGTCCTCAGGCCTGTACGTGGAGCGGTCCTCAGGCCTGTACGTGGAGCGGTCCTCAGGCCTGTACGTGGAGTGGTCCTCAGGCCTGTACGTGGAGTGGTCCTCAGGCCTGTACGTGGAGTGGTCCTCAGGCCTGTACGTGGAGCGGTCCTCAGGCCTGTATGTGGAGCGGTCCTCAGGCCTGTACGTGGAGCGGTCCTCAGGCCTGCACGTGGAGCGGTCCTCAGGCCTGTACGTGGAGCGGTCCTCAGGCCTGTACGTGGCGCGGTCCTCAGGCCTGTACGTGGAGCGGTCCTCAGGCCTGTACGTGGAGCGGTCCTCAGGCCTGTACGTGGAGCGGTCCTCAGGCCTGTACGTGGAGCGGTCCTCAGGCCTGTACGTGGAATGGTCCTCAGGCCTGTACGTGGAGTGGTCCTCAGGCCTGTACGTGGAGCAGTCCTCAGGCCTGTACGTGGAGCGGTCCTCAGGCCTGTATGGGGAGTGGTCCTCAGGCCTTTACGTGGAGCGGTCCTCAGGCCTGTACGTGGAGCAGTCCTCAGGCCTGTACGTGGCGCGGTCCTCAGGCCTGTACGTGGAGCGGTCCTCAGGCCTGTACGTGGAGCGGTCCTCAGGCCTGTACGTGGCGCGGTCCTCAGGCCTGTATGTGGAGTGGTCCTCAGGCCTGTACGTGGAGCGGTCCTCAGGCCTGTATGTGGAGCGGTCCTCAGGCCTGTACGTGGAGCGGTCCTCAGGCCTGCACGTGGAGCGGTCCTCAGGCCTGTACGTGGAGCGGTCCTCAGGCCTGTACGTGGCGCGGTCCTCAGGCCTGTACGTGGAGCGGTCCTCAGGCCTGTACGTGGAGCGGTCCTCAGGCCTGTACGTGGAGCGGTCCTCAGGCCTGTACGTGGAGCGGTCCTCAGGCCTGTACGTGGAATGGTCCTCAGGCCTGTACGTGGAGTGGTCCTCAGGCCTGTACGTGGAGCAGTCCTCAGGCCTGTACGTGGAGCGGTCCTCAGGCCTGTATGGGGAGTGGTCCTCAGGCCTTTACGTGGAGCGGTCCTCAGGCCTGTACGTGGAGCAGTCCTCAGGCCTGTACGTGGCGCGGTCCTCAGGCCTGTACGTGGAGCGGTCCTCAGGCCTGTACGTGGAGCGGTCCTCAGGCCTGTACGTGGCGCGGTCCTCAGGCCTGTACGTGGAGCGGTCCTTAGGCCTGTACGTGGCGCGGTCCTCAGGCCTGTACGTGGCGCGGTCCTCAGGCCTGTACGTGGAGCGGTCCTCAGGCCTGTACGTGGAGTGGTCCTCAGGCCTGTACGTGGAGCGGTCCTCAGGCCTGTATGTGGAGTGGTCCTCAGGCCTGTATGTGGAGTGGTCCTCAGGCCTGTACGTGGAGTGGTCCTCAGGCCTGTACGTGGAGCGGTCCTCAGGCCTGTACGTGGAGCGGTCCTCAGGCCTGTACGTGGAACGGTCCTCAGGCCTGTACGTGGAGCGGTCCTCAGGCCTGTACGTGGAGTGGTCCTCAGGCCTGTACGTGGAGCGGTCCTCAGGCCTGTACGTGGAGCGGTCCTCAGGCCTGTACGTGGCGCGGTCCTCAGGCCCGTACGTGGAGCGGTCCTCAGGCCTGTGTGTGGAGTAACCTGCTCCCGGCCCATCACTTTCCCCGGTGACTGCACATGTGAGGTCTACGAGGAGGTGCCCACGCCCTGCAGGCCGAGGCGGGCGCCAGTCAGGCTTCTCGCTGTTGTTTCTGCTCCGCTCCCTCTCATTACCAGATTTTCTTCGCTGCATGAGGTAGAGCCCTGAACGTCTCTCTAAGCATGGAATCCTCATCAAAAACTTGGCCGGGATCTTTTATAATGTGTGTAAAACATGGAGCCGAGGTTTTCTCCAGCTGAAGACTCACATCTTGCTATAAAACGCTCGGCGTTCTCAGCGAGTCCTCTTGGCTCAGGCACAAGACTCGGGGGCGGGGGACATCTCATGTCATTGCCTCAGTTTATTTCTATTTTCTGACTTCTGAGCTCATAATGGAAAACTCTTCCCAAATGTCCCTAATTCACCAGGGTGGAAGTCTTCACCCCTGGGGCCTGAGACATGAAATCCACGCGCCCATGACACCAATATTACTATCTGGGGGTGGTGGTCACCCGAGCCGCAGACCCCCTCCTCCACATTATAAATGGCTCACACATGACTCCCGGTAGAGAAGGATCTTCAGGATTGACCTTTAGTTTGGACTTTCGTATGAAGACAGTGAAAATAATTTCCATGTCTGAAGTGTGATTAATATCAGTGATAAGATGGATGATGGCTGCACAGAGGGAGCCGCCAGATGTGGTAATCGCAGATAATCATCTGGTCATTATACCGCTGAAATAAGGTACAGCAGAGACGCTGCCAGCGCCAGGACACATGAGGTAAGAGGCTGAACCGCGGCCAACGCCTCCGAGAGCCGGAGAGCAGACACAAAGGCTCATCCTCAGTAATACAGTGCACAAGAGCCATGAGAGAATCCCCATCCTCACCCCATCCTCCTTCTCACCCTCATCTTCCTCCTCACCCTCATCTTCCTCCTCACTCTCATCTTCCTCCTCACTCTCATCTTCCTCTTCACTCTCATCTTCCTCCTCACTCTCATCTTCCTCCTCACTCTCATCTTCCTCTTCACTCTCATTTTCCTCTTCACTCATCTTCCTCTTCACTCTCATCTTCCTCTTCACCTTCATCCTCCTCACCCCATCATCCTCCTCATCCCCATCCTCCTTCTCACCCTCATCTTCCTCTTCACTCTCACCCCCATCCTCCTTCTCACCCTCATCTTCCTCCTCACTCTCATCTTCCTCTTCACTCTCATCTTCTTCCTCACTCTCATCTTCCTCTTCACCTTCATCCTCCTCATCCCCAACCTCCTTCTCACCCTCATCTTCCTCCTCACTCTCATCTTTCTCCTCACCTTCATCCTCCTCATCCCCATCCTCCTTCTCACCCTCATCTTCCTCCTCACTCTCATCTTCCTCTTCACCTTCATCCTCCTCACCCTCATCTTCCTCCTCACTCTCATCTTCCTCCTCACCTTCATCCTCCTCATCCCCATCCTCCTTCTCACCCTCATCTTCCTCCTCACTCTCATCTTCCTCTTCACTCTCATCTTCCTCCTCACTCTCATCTTCCTCCTCACTCTCATCTTCCTCCTCACTCTCATCTTCCTCCTCACTCTCATCTTCCTCCTCACTCTCATCTTCCTCCTCACTCTCATCTTCCTCCTCACTCTCATCTTCCTCCTCACTCTCATCTTCCTCCTCACCTTCATCCTCCTCATCCCCATCCTCCTTCTCACCCTCATCTTCCTCCTCACTCTCATCTTCCTCTTCACCCTCATCTTCCTCCTCACTCTCATCTTCCTCCTCACTCTCATCTTCCTCCTCACCCTCATCTTCCTCCTCACTCTCATCTTCCTCCTCACTCTCATCTTCTTCCTCACTCTCATCTTCCTCCTCACTCTCATCTTCCAACTCACCTTCATCCTCCTCATCCCCATCCTCCTTCTCACCCTCATCTTCCTCCTCACTCTCATCTTTCTCCTCACCTTCATCCTCCTCATCCCCATCCTCCTTCTCACCCTCATCTTCCTCCTCACTCTCATCTTCCTCTTCACCTTCATCCTCCTCACCCTCATCTTCCTCCTCACTCTCATCTTCCTCCTCACCTTCATCCTCCTCATCCCCATCCTCCTTCTCACCCTCATCTTCCTCCTCACTCTCATCTTCCTCTTCACTCTCATCTTCCTCCTCACTCTCATCTTCCTCCTCACTCTCATCTTCCTCCTCACTCTCATCTTCCTCCTCACTCTCATCTTCCTCCTCACTCTCATCTTCCTCCTCACTCTCATCTTCCTCCTCACTCTCATCTTCCTCCTCACCTTCATCCTCCTCATCCCCATCCTCCTTCTCACCCTCATCTTCCTCCTCACTCTCATCTTCCTCTTCACCCTCATCTTCCTCCTCACTCTCATCTTCCTCCTCACTCTCATCTTCCTCCTCACCCTCATCTTCCTCCTCACTCTCATCTTCCTCCTCACTCTCATCTTCTTCCTCACTCTCATCTTCCTCCTCACTCTCATCTTCCAACTCACCTTCATCCTCCTCATCCCCATCCTCCTTCTCACCCTCATCTTCCTCCTCACTCTCATCTTTCTCCTCACTCTCATCTTCCTCCTCACTCTCATCTTCCTCCTCACTCTCATCTTCCTCCTCACTCTCATCTTCCTCCTCACTCTCATCTTCCTCCTCACTCTCATCTTCTTCCTCACTCTCATCTTCCTCCTCACTCTCATCTTCCTCCTCACCTTCATCCTCCTCATCCCCATCCTCCTTCTCACCCTCATCTTCCTCCTCACTCTCATCTTCCTCTTCACCCTCATTTTCCTCCTCACTCTCATCTTCCTCCTCACTCTCATCTTCCTCCTCACCCTCATCTTCCTCCTCACCCTCATCTTCCTCCTCACTCTCATCTTCCTCCTCACTCTCATCTTCTTCCTCACTCTCATCTTCCTCCTCACTCTCATCTTCCAACTCACCTTCATCCTCCTCACTCCATCCTCCTTCTCACCCTCGTCTTCCTCCTCACTCTCATCTTCCTCCTCACCCTCATCTTCCTCCTCACTCCCATCTTCCTCTTCACTCTCACCTTCTTCCTCACTCTCATCTTCCTCCTCACTCTCATCTTCCTCTTCACCTTCATCCTCCTCACCCTCATCTTCCTCCTCATCTTCCTCCTCACTCTCATCTTCCTCCTCACTCTCATCTTCCTCCTCACTCTCATCTTCCTCCTCACTCTCATCTTCCTCCTCACTCTCATCTTCCTCCTCACTCTCATCTTCCTCCTCACTCTCATCTTCCTCCTCACTCTCATCTTCCTCTTCACCTTCATTCTCCTCACCCTCATCTTCCTCCTCACCCTCATCTTCCTCCTCACCCTCATCTTCCTCCTCACTCTCATCTTCCTCCTCACCTTCATCCTCCTCATCCCCATCCTCCTTCTCACCCTCATCTTCCTCCTCACTCTCATTTTCGTCTTCACCTTCATCCTCCTCACCCTCATCTTCCTCCTCATCTTCCTCCTCACTCTCATCTTCCTCTTCACCTTCATCCTCCTCACCCTCATCTTCCTCCTCATCTTCCTCCTCACCCTCATCTTCCTCCTCATCTTCCTCCTCACTCTCATCTTCCTCTTCACTCTCATCTTCTTCCTCACTCTCATCTTCCTCTTCACCTTCATCCTCCTCATCCCCAACCTCCTTCTCACCCTCATCTTCCTCCTCACTCTCATCTTTCTCCTCACCTTCATCCTCCTCATCCCCATCCTCCTTCTCACCCTCATCTTCCTCCTCACTCTCATCTTCCTCTTCACCTTCATCCTCCTCACCCTCATCTTCCTCCTCACTCTCATCTTCCTCCTCACCTTCATCCTCCTCATCCCCATCCTCCTTCTCACCCTCATCTTCCTCTTCACTCTCATCTTCCTCCTCACTCTCATCTTCCTCCTCACTCTCATCTTCCTCCTCACCCTCATCTTCCTCCTCACTCTCATCTTCCTCGTCACCTTCATCCTTCCACCCTCATCCTCCTTCTCACTCTCATCTTCCTCTTTAGCATCATCTTCCTCCTCACTATCATCGTCCTCCTCACCTTCATCGTCCTCCTCACCATCATCATCCTCATCCTCACCATCCTACTTACCCCATCCTCCTCCTCACTCACATTTTCCTCCTCACCCTAATTTTCCTCCTCAGCATCATCCTTCTCACAATCATAATCCTCTTCCACACCATCATCCTCTTCCTCACTATCATCCTTCTCTTCTCTCTTATTCACCCCCTCACCCCCATTCCCCTCCTCTCCCTCAGCCGTCTCTTCTCCCTCATCAGCCGTTCCTGTCAACCGTCCCCACCAGCTGAGTACCCCGGGACTGCATTTTTTTATGTCTGGGATTCATAAGGCTCAGTTGTACTTGGGCAGACCTTCTGTAGAGGAGCCCCCTCTGGAAGAGGCGGATCAGATGGGTAATCTAAGTGCCCCCTGGAGGTGGAGGCAACCATTGTTTCCTCACTCATACCAAACTTGGAGAAAGAAGTTGGAGGAGCAAAACATCCCCACTTGAATACCCATAAGTCAGCTGTAGAATCCTGGCTAGCTGAAGCCCCTGTAGGGGGACAGTTGAGAAGGTACCCCCTGCTGTTGAGAGAAGTTACAGGTGGACTAGCCTCAGTTGGGAAAGGAGCTATGTTGGCCAGAATAGGCATGTGTGTGAGGGCTGAAAAGGGCTTTGGTCGATACCCCCATGGCCGGGAAGGCCTGGATTTTAAGTTTCATTTTTGTTTCCCCCCCTCCAAGTTTTGCAGCCATTGTGTAACCCCCTACTGGATTGGAAGAAATCAGAGTCTTGTGTGCTGGAGGGGGATACCCCCTCAGCCAAGCAATTGTCCCTAAAGGCTGCTTTACATGGTACGACTGATTGTGCGATTTCACAATCGATCGTACCTGCCCCCGTCCTTTTTGCGTCACGGGCAAATCGCTGCCCGTGGCGCACAAAGTCGGTAACCCCCGTCACACATACTTACCTCTCGTGCGACCACGCTGTGGGCGGCGAACGTCCACTTCCTGGAGTGGGAGGGACGTTCGGCGTCACAGCGACATCACACGGCCACCGGCCAATAGAAGTGGAGGGGCGGAGATGAGCAGGATGTAAACATCCCGCCCACCTCCTTCCTTCCACATAGAGCAGGCGGCTGACACGGGAGGCAGGTACGCGATGTTCATCGCTCCCATGGTGTCACACAGAGCGACGTGTGATGCCACGGAAACGATGAACAACCGGCGCCCGATTTCAGAACCGATATTATGGAACCTAGCGACCAGTACACGACTCACGATTTGTGAGTGATACTGCGTCGCTAGGAGGTGTCACACAGGCCGGCATCGCCAGAGATGCCAGATGTGCGTCACAAAAACCGTGACCCCGAAGATCGATCGCACGATAGATTGTCTGGTGTAAAGCAGCCTTTACAGCTTATGTACTTTGCTCCAAATCCGGTGAACTTTGCCCCAAACTGTCACTTTGGACATTGCCCCTTTGAACTGTGCCCAAAATTCCATGGACTTTGCCCTAATGAGCTCCTGATAGACTGTGTCCAGGCCTATGAATTGTGATAAGGAGGGAAAGGACAGAGGACCTGATGTTCCTGCCGGATCATGAACCCATAGGGATTGTGCCTGTGTATTTCCCAGGCTAATTGTTGAGTTGGCCTGAGGGCCCTTGTTTACATGAACTTGAACAGTTGTGGCATCCGGGGTCCCAACCTAGTGTGACAGAGGTCAGGACTACCTGAAGTGAGAAGATGTTGGGATGCGGAAGAAGCAAAGCGTTATTAGTAGTGTTTTAGCAATTTTCTTACATGCTTTAGTGTCTTCCAGATTTCCACATGGCCAAGGATGGCCATGGTTAAAGAGGGGAGGAATGTAGGAGAGTGACCTGTGACCGACAACCCCCTGAAGACATCATTGCTTTATCAGAGTGTATAATGTGTATTTATACAGTATGTGTAGTGGCAGTAAGGTGTTTTGCTACTTCATCTGACATCAACATAATATAGGCAAGGAGATTCTGAATCCAACAGTGTATCACATATATTACTGGGTGCAGCCATTCTCACATAATCAAATAATTGATTTTTAAGCATGTAGCTGAGCTGGGAGAGCTGTAGGCTCACACCAGGCTCTTAATAAAGATTGTGCATTGGTTGTGAGCTGTCAGTCACAGCAGGGGGCGTCAGACTTCTCTGCATGTGCATTTCTAGGCCTGCAATGTTAATCACTGGGTAATAAATCCATTTGTTTAAGTAAACAATAGCTCACACACACATAAGAGAGGCAGAGTTGCGTTTTTTTTTTTAACCTCTACATCATGCTGTCCTTAGCTTACATAGCAAAACCCTGCTGACAGATCCCCTTTAAGTTCCCTGTGTGTGTCTATAGGCGCAGTGCTAACAGCCACCATTAAATGTCACTAGTTCTGGGTTCCCTAGTTGGAAAGGGAAGCTTAGACCTCAGGTACAGTGACAGGGCTGAGATGGTTAATTAGAGAAGCCGGCCCACACTGTAAGAACATCATTTGTGTGTTTCCTGATTTTAGGGAGTTCAGTTAGCAGTGAGGGGAAGAAGAAGTAACAGGAGTGTTAGAGTAACCAAGTCAGAAGTAACGGGCAGGAGGAAGCAAAGGTGACCGTGCCCGGATAGTAACTTAAGCTCCATAGAGGTCAGTTGAAGGAACGGAGAACACCCCCCCATCAGAGGCTAGTGTGAACAGTGCGGATAGACAGTGGCGGGTCAGTGGTGACTGATGGTCACTGACGCTGGGGGAATCGACTAGAGGAGTGATCTCAAGGTAGTAGCATAGCCGTAAAGGTTAGTCTAGCCACAGCGATGCACATGGGCCCGTGTGGGTGGATATCCAGGGGACAGCGAAGCGCCAAACACCCACCCTCGGTAGCCGGTGTGAACTTGTTTACAACCATAATGGAAGAGCCAGTCTGTACCACAATGTTAATGCCTTATGAGAAATTGAGTGCGAAACCTGACACAAGCAAAGTGAAATGGTGTTTGAAACGTGTTACAGGTAAACTAGGGAAGGAGTCTTGCGAGGATAATTTGCATATTCCCAGTGCCTTCTGGGATAAGTGAAGAGTCACCGCGAGCTCAAGGAGAACCGGGTTTTGGCCGTTACAGCCGGAAGGAAGACTTCTGAAAGCTGCGCGCCGCTAGCTAGAATTTTAGCCTGTCTTCTTCATTGTGAGCGTGAGTGAGCAAAGTGTGAGCAAAAGTAAGTGTGAGTAGAATTGTTTGTATTTAGTTGTTTAATTACTTAACATTTGTTTAGTGCTATCCCCATTAGAAAATGTGCTCCACTATTGCTAATGTGATCCAGTGTACATCTTGTCTCATGTATGCAGTCCTTGAAAAGCCGTTCGAGGGTGCATACTGCTGTTGGAGGGTTTATACTGTTGTTGGAGGGTGCATACTGCTGTTGGAGGGTGCATACTGCTGTTGGAGGGTGCATACTGCTGTTGGAGGGTGCATACTGCTGTTGGAGGGTGCATACTGCTGTTGGAGGGTGCATACTGCTGTTGGAGGGTGCATACTGCTGTTGGAGGGTGCATACTGCTGTTGGAGGGTGCATACTGTTGTTGGAGGCTGCATACTGCTGTTGGAGGCTGCATACTGTTGTTGGAGGGTACATACTGCTGTTGGAGGGTGCATACTGTTGTTGGAGGGTGCACACTGTTGTTGGAGGGTGCATACTGTTGTTGGAGGGTGCATACTGTTGTTGGAGGGTGCATACTGCTGTTGGAGGGTGCATACTGTTGTTGGAGGGTGCATACTGTTGTTGGAGGGTGCATACTGCTGTTGGAGGGTGCATACTGCTGTTGGAGGGTGCATACTGCTGTTGGAGGGTGCATACTGTTGTTGGAGGGTGCATACTGCTGTTGGAGGGTGCATACTGCTGTTGGAGGCTGCATACTGCTGTTGGAGGCTGCATACTGCTGTTGGAGGCTGCATACTGCTGTTGGAGGGTGCATACTGTTGGAGGGTGCATACTGTTGTTGGAGGGTGCATACTGTTGTTGGAGGGTGCATACTGTTGTTGGAGGGTGCATACTGCTGTTGGAGGGTGCATACTGTTGTTGGAGGGTGCATACTGTTGTTGGAGGGTGCATACTGCTGTTGGAGGGTGCATACTGCTGTTGGAGGGTGCATACTGTTGTTGGAGGGTGCATACTGCTGTTGGAGGGTGCATACTGCTGTTGGAGGGTGCATACTGTTGTTGGAGGGTGCATACTGCTGTTGGAGGGTGCATACTGCTGTTGGAGGGTGCATACTGCTGTTGGAGGGTGCATACTGCTGTTGGAGGCTGCATACTGCTGTTGGAGGGTGCATACTGTTGGAGGGTGCATACTGCTGTTGGAGGCTGCATACTGTTGTTGGAGGGTGCATACTGCTGTTGGAGGGTGCATACTGTTGTTGGAGGGTGCATACTGTTGTTGGAGGGTGCACACTGTTGTTGGAGGCTGCATACTGTTGTTGGAGGGTGCATACTGTTGGAGGGTGCATACTGCTGTTGGAGGCTGCATACTGTTGTTGGAGGGTGCATACTGCTGTTGGAGGCTGCATACTGCTGTTGGAGGGTGCATACTTTTGTTGCAGGGTGCATACTGTTGTTGGAGGGTGCATACTGTTGTTGGAGGGTGCATACTGTTGTTGGAGGCTGCATACTGTTGTTGGAGGGTGCATACTGCTGTTGGAGGCTGCATACTGCTGTTGGAGGGTGCATACTTTTGTTGCAGGGTGCATACTGTTGTTGGAGGGTGCATACTGTTGTTGGAGGGTGCATACTGTTGTTGGAGGGTGCATACTGTTGTTGGAGGGTGCATACTGCTGTTGGAGGGTGCACACTGTTGTTGGAGGGTGCATACTGTTGTTGGAGGGTGCATACTGCTGTTGGAGGGTGCATACTGTTGTTGGAGGGTGCATACTGTTGTTGGAGGGTGCATACTGTTGTTGGAGGGTGCATACTGCTGTTGGAGGGTGCATACTGTTGTTGGAGGGTGCATACTGCTGTTGGAGGGTGCATACTGTTGTTGGAGGGTGCATACTGTTGTTGGAGGGTGCATACTGTTGTTGGAGGGTGCATACTGTTGTTGGAGGGTGCATACTGTTGTTGGAGGGTGCATACTGTTGATGGAGGGTGCATACTGTTGTTCGAGATGTGCGCAAGTTGCACATTTGGAAGCCCAGATACTGGATCTAAATGAGCAGCTGGCAACTCTGAGATGCATTAGCAATATGGAAAGGAGTCTGTGCTCACTGAGCAGCAGCTTGCTGGGTCAGATGTGGGGGAGGATCGTAGTAGGGAGCGGCAGCACGGTGAGGTAGGTAGCTGGGTGACAGTTAGAAAGGGGGGTAAAGGGAAAAGTGCTAGAAAGGCTAGTCCTGAACTGACACACCCCAATAGGTTTGCAAACTTGGCAGATGAGGGGGATGTCATTACAGGGGTAGCATTGCTGCAGCAAGGCATGACCTCTGAACGCCAGAGGAGTGTCTGCTCCAGTAAGGGGGGGGAATAGGAGTGCAGGGCAGGCAAGACAGGTACTGGTAGTGGGGGACTCAATTATTAGGGGGACAGATAGGGCAATCTGTCACAAAGACAGGGATCGCCGAACAGTGTGTTGTCTTCCTGGCGCTCGAGTTCGGCACATCGCTGATCGGGTTGACAGATTACTGGGAGGGGCTGGGGAGGACCCAGCGGTCATTGTACACATTGGCACAAATGACAAAGTTAGAGGTAGGTGGAAGGTCCTTAAAGATGATTTCAGGGAATTAGGTTGTAAGCTTAAAGCATGGACCTCAAAGGTGGTATTTTCGGAAATACTACCTGTGCCACGAGCCACACCAGAGAGGCAAAGAGAGATCAGGGAGGTTAACAGGTGGCTCAGGAATTGGTGTAGGAAAGAGGGTTTTGGGTTCCTGGAGAATTGGGCCGACTTTTCAGTTGGCTACAGATTCTATGCTAGGGATGGGCTGCATCTTAATGGGGAGGGTGCAGCTCTGCTGGGGCAGAAAATGGCTAGAAGGTTGGAGGAGTGTTTAAACTAGGAATAGGGGGCGAGGGTATTCACTTTATAGAAGGGGAATGTAGTGCAGATAGTGACCAGGGCACAAGTAATGAAATTGGGGGTGGTACGGGGGGAAGGGTTAGGACAGTCAATACAGTAAGCAGGAATACAGGTACAGAGTCATACGTAACGTGCATGTACACTAATGCCCGAAGCCTCACAAATAAGGTGGAGGAATTAGAATTAATATTGTTGGAAGAAAATGATGCTATAGTGGGGATATCAGAGACATGGCTGGATGAGAGCTATGACTGGGCTGTTAATTTACAGGGTTATAGCCTATTCAGGAATGACCGTACAAATAAGCGAGGGGGAGGTGTGTGTCTATATGTAACATCATCCTTACAACCCATCCTGCGTGACAACATATGTGAGGGTACTGAGAATGTAGAGTCCCTATGGGTGGAGATAAGGGGGGGGAGAATGAATAATAAAATACTGATAGGGGTGTGTTATAAGACGCCGAATATTATGGAAGAGGTAGAGAATCTCCTCATAAAGCAAATTGATAAAGCAGCGAGTCTCGGAGAGGTAATTATTATGGGGGACTTTAACTATCCTGATATAAATTGGGGAACAGAAACTTGCAGTTCCAGCAAAGGAAATAGATTTTTGATAACAATGAAAGATAATTACCTTTCACAAATGGTCCAGGACCCCACAAGAGGGGGAGCACTACTAGACCTTGTACTAACCAATAGGCCAGACCGCATATCAAATATACAAGTTGGGGGTTACTTGGGGAATAGTGATCACAAAATAATAAGTTTTCATGTATTCTTTAGTAAGATGTATAGTAGAGGGGCTACAAGGACACTAAACTTCAGGAAAGCAAATTTTAAACGATTGAGAGATGATCTTAGTGCAATAAACTGGGATGATGTACTAAGTAATAAAAGTACACAAAGCAAATGGGAGACTTTTATGAGCATCCTGAATAGGGCTTGTGCAGAAAATATACCCTATGGGAACAAACATGCTAGAAATAGGAGGAAACCCCTATGGCTAAATAGAGCTGTAAGGGAAGCAAAGAAGAAAAACAGAAAGCCTTAAAAGAATTAAAGAGGGTAGGTAGTGATGAGGCATTATATAATTATAGAAAATTAAATAAAATATGTAAAAAGCAAATTAAGTTAGCTAAGTTTGAGACAGAGAGACTCATTGCGAGAGAAAGTAAAAATAATCCTAAAATATTCTTTAACTACATAAACAGTAAAAAACTGAAAAGCGATAGTGTTGGCCCCCTTAAAAATAGTCTTGGTGAAATGGTGGAAGGGGATGAGGGTAAAGCCAACCTGCTGAATGACTTTTTTTCTACGGTTTTTATACAAGAAAATGCCATGGCAGATGACATGACCAGTGATGCCATAAATTCACCCTTGAATATTACCTGCTTAACCCAGCAGGAAGTACGCCGCCGCCTCGAAATCACTAAGGGTGACAAATCTCCGGGCCCGGATGGCTACACCCCAGAGTACTACAGGAATTGAGTTCTGTGATAGATAGACCATTATTTTTAATCTTCTCAGATTCCTTAATAACAGGGTCGGTACCGCAGGACTGGCGCATAGCAAATGTGGTGCCAATATTCAAAAAGGGGACAAAAACTGAACCGGGAAATTATAGGCCAGTAAGTTTAACCTCTACGGTTGGTAAAATCCTTGAGGGTTTCTTGAGAGATGCTATACTGGAGTATCTCAAGAAAAATAACCTTATGACAGAGTATCAACATGGGTTTATGGGGGATCGATCCTGTCAAACTAATTTGATCAGCTTCTATGAAGAGGTAAGTTCAAGCCTGGACCAGGGAAATGCAGTGGATGTTGTGTATATGGACTTTTCAAAAGCTTTTGATACGGTGCCACACAAAAGGTTGGTACATAAAATGAGAATAATGGGGATAGGGGAAAATATGTGTAACTGGGTTAAAAACTGGCTCAGTGATAGGAAACAAAGGGTGGTTATTAATGGTACGTACTCGGACTGGGTCTCAGTTCATAGTGGGGTACCACAGGGGTCAGTATTGGGCCCGCTTCTTTTCAACATATTTATAAATGACCTTGTTGGGGGCATGCGGAGTAGAATTTCAATATTTGCAGATGATACTAAACTCTGCAGGGCAGTGGCGTAACTAGAATTTGATGGGCCCTGGTGCAAAATTTGTACCGGGGCCCCCCCTGTACGTGCACCGACACTTAGGGTACGGGATAATGACACTGACACTCGGGGTACAGGATTATGATGCTGACACTTGGCTCTTACCCTCAGCACACAGCTTTCCCATGTTCTGATATCCATCTTGTCCTCGGCACCCAGCTTTCCCATGCTCTGCTATACATCTTTCCCTCAGCACCCAGCTTTCCCATATCAGAGCATGGGAAATCTGGGTGCTGAGGGAAAGAGCCTTTTTTCCTCAGCATAAAACGTTCCCATCCCATGTTTGTATCTTTGTCCCCCCTCGTATATAGTTCTTCAAAAACTATAATGGCCCCCACATAGCCTTCCATATAGTATAAAGGGTCCCACATAACCCTTCATATATTAGAATACCCTTCCATAGTCCTCCATGTATTATAATGCATTTCCCATAGTCCTCCATGTATTATAATTCACCCCATAGTTCTCCATGTGTTATACTGCACCACAGTCCTCCATGTTTTATAATGCACCCCCATAGTCCTCCATATATAAAGTAGCCTCCATATATTATAATGTAGCCCCCATAGTTCTATATGTATTACAATGCAGCCCCATAAACCTTCATATTGTATTATGCAGCCCCATACTTCTCCATGTACAATGCACTTATATAGTCCATGTATAAGGTGTCCTTCATGTTATTATGCAGCCCCATAGACCTCCATGTATCATGCAGCCCCAGAGACCTCCATGTGTCATGCAGCCAGCCCCCCCAGGGTCTCCATGTGTCATGCAGCAAGCCCCTTACCAGGCCTCCATGAGTCATGCAGCCAGCCTCACGCCCCCCCCCCCCCAGGACTCCATGTGTCCTGCAACCAATTTCCCCCGCAAGGACTCCATGTGTCCTGCAACCAGCACCTCCCAGGGCCTCCATGTGTCCTGCAGCCAGGGCCCCCCCAAGGACTCCATGTGTCCTGCAACCAGCACCTCCCAGGGCCTCCATGTGTCCTGCAGCCAGGGCCCCCCCAAGGACTCCATGTGTCCTGCAGCCAGGGTCCCCCCAAGGACTCCATGTGTCCTGCAGCCAGGGCCCCCCCAAGGACTCCATATGTCCTGCAGCCAGCCTCCCCGTGTACTCACTGATTTATAAAAAAAAAAATTAAAAAAACAAGTACTCACCTCTCCTCCTTCCACTGCAGTTCTGTCCTCACCTCTACTTGTTTCACCGCTGTCCGTCCTCACTTCTGTCATCGTTCCCCCGTGGCTGCGGTCGGCGTCCTCCTGTGCTCTGTGCTCTCACCACACACAGCAGTCGCACAGGAGGGATGTCACCGCGCAGACACAGGGGAAGACTGATGATGCATAGAGCGGCGCCGGCCACTCTATGCAATATCAAAGCAGAGCGCGGTGAGAGACGGGAGCGCGGTGAGAGACGGGAGCGCGGTGAGAGACGGGAGCGCGGTGACGCCACTGCTGACACCAGACAGGGGGTGCCCGGTGTCAGCAGCGGCGACTGGGTCATATAGCAGCCGCCGCGTGGTCTGGTGCAGAACAGCGCAGCTCCTCTCACAGAAAGGAGCTGGCTGCTGATCTGCCGGGCGGCCGCGGGCCGCTGACCTCCGAGGCCTGGTCGCAATCGCTGCGACCGCGGTAGTTACACCCATGAGGACAGGTATATATATATATATATATATATATATATATATATATATATATATATATATATATATATATATATATATATATATATACAGTTCACAGTTTAGCATAAATTCTGCAGCTTGTCAGTGTACAGTTCAGTAAATGCTGCTGCAGGAAATCCTTATAAAATGAAAAATAAAATACTTTTCTGGCATAAGATGCACCCCAGATTTAGAGGAGGAAAATAGGAAAAAATAAGTTTTAATGTTGAAGAGGGTCCATTTTATAATCCCAGTGCGTCTTAATCCTAATGCTCACCAGGGGGGAGCGGCAGTGGTGTAGTGGCTTGGGAAGGTCACAGGACGGTTGCGATTCTGCAGGCTTGGAGGAGGGGGTGTTGCGGCTCAGGAGGGTCAGCGATGCTGTGGCTCGGGGTGTAGCCATGGGCGCATTTGAATCCCTCGGCTATGGCTTACCAGGGCGGTGGTGGTGGAGCAGGGTCACAGGATGCGCTCAAGGTTGTTGCAGCGGCCGCCATTGATCTGCGGGCGGGCTGTGGAGGTGTCACAACACAGGGTGTCATGGCGGCGGGTAGTCTGTGGAGGCAACTCGGCGGCAGGTGCATTGAACTGACTGCCGGCTCCATTGAATCATCCGCGTTTGACGAGATGGACTTCAAGAAAATAGCCGCGGAGGTGGCGCGTGCGTAGATAGGACTCCATGGCCATTTTCTTAAAGTCCATTGTGTCAATCTGCGCAAGCGCTGCTTCTGTGGCCATTTTCTTGGAGTTCATCGCGTGAACTGTGAGCGATTCAATTGAGCCTGCAGTCAGCTCAATGCACCCGCCGCTGAGACACCCTCACAGCCCGCCTGCCCGCAGATCAATGCTGTCCACGCGACACCTCTGAGCGCATCCTATCAGCCCGCTCGATCACCGCCGCCTTCATAAAGCCATATCTGCTTTGTAAGATGCATCCTCATTTTACCGCCAGTTTTCAGGGGAAAAAAGTGCGTCTAACAAAGCAAAAAATATGGTAAATGAGAATGCTGAAGTATTGTGAACACGTTCAGGATCTTTTCCTTGCAGATTTGGTTGTAGAAAAAAAAACTGCAGCATGTCAATTTCTGTGTTTATGCTGCGTTTTCCCCATTAAAAGTAATGAAAAAAAAACGAAACCAAAAATACATATAATGCACCAAATTGTGGCAAAACCCTTTGTTTTTGCTGGAGCATTTCTCCTGCCAGTAGATGCAGACTTGGTGCAGAAATTTCTGCAAACAAATCTCCATCTTGTGCACATAGCGTTACAGTGTAATAGCACTCAGCAGTGCACAGTCATTTAGCCATATATAGTGCAAAGGACCTGGCTGCCTGCAACAAACTGCTCCAAATGCGTCCCCCACTGCTCACACTCATTGTATGGCACCGATTCTGTGGGTTGTGACCCCACCAACTCATAGATCAGCCTCAGTCCCTTATCCCCCATCCCCCCAGATTCTAGTGTTCCAGGCACTGGCAGCCTGGTGAATCTTTACATGTTATAATAAAGATATAATGCAAAAAGGGCCAGATCCACTTTTCTGCATTATAGTTACTATTAACCCTGCCCAGCACATGGCTGCCCATTACTACAGAGCTAATGGGAGAGGGAGGCAGCAGAGGCTGAGCCTCACAAACAAGTCACAAACTGTGTCGGCCACTGTCTGCAGCCTCCAGTCCTGACCTGAATCTTCATTTCCTGCACTGCCGGCCCGACATGCATCCACAGCCAGGCAGGCAGTCACTGTCTCCATACCCTGGCTGTAAAGAGTAGATGACGCGGCAGGCAGTCACTGTCTCCATACCCTGGCTGTAAAGAGTAGATGACGCGGCAGGCAGTCACTGTCTCCATACCCTGGCTGTAAAGAGTAGATGACGCGGCAGGCAGTCACTGTCTCCATACCCTGGCTGTAAAGAGTAGATGACGCGGCAGGCAGTCACTGTCTCCATACCCTGGCTGTAAAGAGTAGATGACGCGGCAGGCAGTCACTGTCTCCATACCCTGGCTGTAAAGAGTAGATGACGCGGCAGGCAGTCACTGTCTCCATACCCTGGCTGTAAAGAGTAGATGACGCGGCAGGCAGTCACTGTCTCCATACCCTGGCTGTAAAGAGTAGATGACGCGGCAGGCAGTCACTGTCTCCATACCCTGGCTGTAAAGAGTAGATGACGCGGCAGGCAGTCACTGTCTCCATACCCTGGCTGTAAAGAGTAGATGACGCGGCAGGCAGTCACTGTCTCCATACCCTGGCTGTAAAGAGTAGATGACGCGGCAGGCAGTCACTGTCTCCATACCCTGGCTGTAAAGAGTAGATGACGCGGCAGGCAGTCACTGTCTCCATACCCTGGCTGTAAAGAGTAGATGACGCGGCAGGCAGTCACTGTCTCCATACCCTGGCTGTAAAAGAGTAGATGACGCGGCAGGCAGTCACTGTCTCCATACCCTGGCTGTAAAGAGTAGATGACACGGCAGGCAGTCACTGTCTCCATACCCTGGCTGTAAAGAGTAGATGACGCGGCAGGCAGTCACTGTCTCCATACCCTGGCTGTAAAGAGTAGATGACGCGGCAGGCAGTCACTGTCTCCATACCCTGGCTGTAAGTAGAACCAGGAGTCTAAGGCTGTAAGAGTAGATGACGCGGCAGGCAGTCACTGTCTCCATACCCTGGCTGTAAAGAGTAGATGACGCGGCAGGCAGTCACTGTCTCCATACCCTGGCTGTAAAGAGTAGATGACGCGGCAGGCAGTCACTGTCTCCATACCCTGGCTGTAAAGAGTAGATGACGCGGCAGGCAGTCACTGTCTCCATACCCTGGCTGTAAAGAGTAGATGACGCGGCAGGCAGTCACTGTCTCCATACCCTGGCTGTAAAGAGTAGATGACGCGGCAGGCAGTCACTGTCTCCATACCCTGGCTGTAAAGAGTAGATGACGCGGCAGGCAGTCACTGTCTCCATACCCTGGCTGTAAAGAGTAGATGACGCGGCAGGCAGTCACTGTCTCCATACCCTGGCTGTAAAGAGTAGATGACGCGGCAGCCAGTCACTGTCTCCATACCCTGGCTGTAAAGAGTAGATGACGCGGCAGGCAGTCACTGATGCTCCATACCCTGGCTGTAAAGAGTAGATGACGCGGCAGGCAGTCACTGTCTCCATACCCTGGCTGTAAAGAGTAGATGACGCGGCAGGCAGTCACTGTCTCCATACCCTGGCTGTAAAGAGTAGATGACGCGGCAGGCAGTCACTGTCTCCATACCCTGGCTGTATAGAGTAGATGACGCGGCAGCCAGTCACTGTCTCCATACCCTGGCTGTAAAGAGTAGATGACGCGGCAGGCAGTCACTGTCTCCATACCCTGGCTGTAAAGAGTAGATGACGCGGCAGGCAGCCACTGTCTCCATACCCTGGCTGTAAAGAGTAGATGACGCGGCAGGCAGTCACTGTCTCCATACCCTGGCTGTAAAGAGTAGATGACGCGGCAGGCAGTCACTGTCTCCATACCCTGGCTGTAAAGAGTAGATGACGCGGCAGGCAGCCACTGTCTCCATACCCTGGCTGTAAAGAGTAGATGACGCGGCAGGCAGTCACTGTCTCCATACCCTGGCTGTAAAGAGTAGATGACGCGGCAGGCAGTCACTGTCTCCATACCCTGGCTGTAAAGAGTAGATGACGCGGCAGCCAGTCACTGTCTCCATACCCTGGCTGTAAAGAGTAGATGGACGCGGCAGGCAGTCACTGTCTCCATACCCTGGCTGTAAAGAGTAGATGACGCGGCAGGCAGTCACTGTCTCCATACCCTGGCTGTAAAGAGTAGATGACGCGGCAGGCAGCCACTGTCTCCATACCCTGGCTGTAAAGAGTAGATGACGCGGCAGGCAGTCACTGTCTCCATACCCTGGCTGTAAAGAGTAGATGACGCGGCAGGCAGTCACTGTCTCCATACCCTGGCTGTAAAGAGTAGATGACGCGGCAGGCAGTCACTGTCTCCATACCCTGGCTGTAAAGAGTAGATGACGCGGCAGGCAGTCACTGTCTCCATACCCTGGCTGTAAAGAGTAGATGACGCGGCAGGCAGCCACTGTCTCCATACCCTGGCTGTAAAGAGTAGATGACGCGGCAGGCAGTCACTGTCTCCATACCCTGGCTGTAAAGAGTAGATGACGCGGCGGGCAGTCACTGTCTCCATACCCTGGCTGTAAAGAGTAGATGACGCGGCAGGCAGTCACTGTCTCCATACCCTGGCTGTAAAGAGTAGATGACGCGGCAGGCAGTCACTGTCTCCATACCCTGGCTGTAAAGAGTAGATGACGCGGCAGCCAGTCACTGTCTCCATACCCTGGCTGTAAAGAGTAGATGACGCGGCAGGCAGTCACTGTCTCCATACCCTGGCTGTAAAGAGTAGATGACGCGGCAGGCAGTCACTGTCTCCATACCCCTGGCTGTAAAGAGTAGATGACACGGCAGGCAGTCACTGTCTCCATACCCTGGCTGTAAAGAGTAGATGACGCGGCAGGCAGTCACTGTCTCCATACCCTGGCTGTAAAGAGTAGATGACGCGGCAGGCAGTCACTGTCTCCATACCCTGGCTGTAAAGAGTAGATGACGCGGCAGGCAGTCACTGTCTCCATACCCTGGCTGTAAAGAGTAGATGACGCGGCAGGCAGTCACTGTCTCCATACCCTGGCTGTAAAGAGTAGATGACGCGGCAGGCAGTCACTGTCTCCATACCCTGGCTGTAAAGAGTAGATGACGCGGCAGGCCAGTCACTGTCTCCATACCCTGGCTGTAAAGAGTAGATGACGCGGCAGGCAGTCACTGTCTCCATACCCTGGCTGTAAAGAGTAGATGACGCGGCAGGCAGTCACTGTCTCCATACCCTGGCTGTAAAGAGTAGATGACGCGGCAGGCAGCCACTGTCTCCATACCCTGGCTGTAAAGAGTAGATGACGCGGCAGGCAGTCACTGTCTCCATACCCTGGCTGTAAAGAGTAGATGACGCGGCAGGCAGTCACTGTCTCCATACCCTGGCTGTAAAGAGTAGATGACGCGGCAGGCAGCACTGTCTCCATACCCTGGCTGTAAAGAGTAGATGACGCGGCAGGCAGTCACTGTCTCCATACCCTGGCTGTAAAGAGTAGATGACGCGGCAGGCAGTCACTGTCTCCATACCCTGGCTGTAAAGAGTAGATGACGCGGCAGGCAGTCACTGTCTCCATACCCTGGCTGTAAAGAGTAGATGACGCGGCAGCCAGTCACTGTCTCCATACCCTGGCTGTAAAGAGTAGATGACGCGGCAGGCAGTCACTGTCTCCATACCCTGGCTGTAAAGAGTAGATGACGCGGCAGGCAGTCACTGTCTCCATACCCTGGCTGTAAAGAGTAGATGACGCGGCAGGCAGTCACTGTCTCCATACCCTGGCTGTAAAGAGTAGATGACGCGGCAGGCAGTCACTGTCTCCATACCCTGGCTGTAAAGAGTAGATGACGCGGCAGGCAGTCACTGTCTCCATACCCTGGCTGTAAAGAGTAGATGACGCGGCAGGCAGTCACTGTCTCCATACCCTGGCTGTAAAGAGTAGATGACGCGGCAGGCAGTCACTGTCTCCATACCCTGGCTGTAAAGAGTAGATGACGCGGCAGGCAGTCACTGTCTCCATACCCTGGCTGTAAAGAGTAGATGACGCGGCAGCCAGTCACTGTCTCCATACCCTGGCTGTAAAGAGTAGATGACGCGGCAGGCAGTCACTGTCTCCATACCCTGGCTGTAAAGAGTAGATGACGCGGCAGGCAGTCACTGTCTCCATACCCTGGCTGTAAAGAGTAGATGACGCGGCAGGCAGTCACTGTCTCCATACCCTGGCTGTAAAGAGTAGATGACGCGGCAGGCAGTCACTGTCTCCATACCCTGGCTGTAAAGAGTAGATGACGCGGCAGGCAGTCACTGTCTCCATACCCTGGCTGTAAAGAGTAGATGACGCGGCAGGCAGTCACTGTCTCCATACCCTGGCTGTAAAGAGTAGATGACGCGGCAGCCAGTCACTGTCTCCATACCCTGGCTGTAAAGAGTAGATGACGCGGCAGGCAGTCACTGTCTCCATACCCTGGCTGTAAAGAGTAGATGACGCGGCAGGCAGTCACTGTCTCCATACCCTGGCTGTAAAGAGTAGATGACGCGGCAGGCAGTCACTGTCTCCATACCCTGGCTGTAAAGAGTAGATGGACGCGGCAGGCAGTCACCGGCAGGCAGTCACTGTCTCCATACCCTGGCTGTAAAGAGTAGATGGCGCGGCAGGCAGTCACTGTCTCCATACCCTGGCTGTAAAGACGTAGATGACGCGGCAGGCAGTCACTGTCTCCATACCCTGGCTGTAAAGAGTAGATGACGCGGCAGGCAGTCACTGTCTCCATACCCTGGCTGTAAAGAGTAGATGACGCGGCAGGCAGTCACTGTCTCCATACCCTGGCTGTAAAGAGTAGATGACGCGGCAGGCAGTCACTGTCTCCATACCCTGGCTGTAAAGAGTAGATGACGCGGCAGGCAGTCACTGTCTCCATACCCTGGCTGTAAAGAGTAGATGACGCGGCAGGCAGTCACTGTCTCCATACCCTGGCTGTAAAGAGTAGATGACGCGGCAGGCAGTCACTGTCTCCATACCCTGGCTGTAAAGAGTAGATGACGCGGCAGGCAGTCACTGTCTCCATACCCTGGCTGTAAAGAGTAGATGACGCGGCAGGGCAGTCACTGTCTCCATACCCTGGCTGTAAAGAGTAGATGACGCGGCAGGCAGTCACTGTCTCCATACCCTGGCTGTAAAGAGTAGATGACGCGGCAGGCAGTCACTGTCTCCATACCCTGGCTGTAAAGAGTAGATGACGCGGCAGCAGTCACTGTCTCCATACCCTGGCTGTAAAGAGTAGATGACGCGGCAGGCAGTCACTGTCTCCATACCCTGGCTGTAAAGAGTAGATGACGCGGCAGGCAGTCACTGTCTCCATACCCTGGCTGTAAAGAGTAGATGGCGCGGCAGGCAGTCACTGTCTCCATACCCTGGCTGTAAAGAGTAGATGACGCGGCAGGCAGTCACTGTCTCCATACCCTGGCTGTAAAGAGTAGATGACGCGGCAGGCAGCCACTGTCTCCATACCCTGGCTGTAAAGAGTAGATGACGCGGCAGGCAGTCACTGTCTCCATACCCTGGCTGTAAAGAGTAGATGACGCGGCAGGCAGTCACTGTCTCCATACCCTGGCTGTAAAGAGTAGATGACGCGGCAGGCAGTCACTGTCTCCATACCCTGGCTGTAAAGAGTAGATGACGCGGCAGGCAGTCACTGTCTCCATACCCTGGCTGTAAAGAGTAGATGACGCGGCAGGCAGTCACTGTCTCCATACCCTGGCTGTAAAGAGTAGATGACGCGGCAGGCAGTCACTGTCTCCATACCCTGGCTGTAAAGAGTAGATGACGCGGCAGGCAGTCACTGTCTCCATACCCTGGCTGTAAAGAGTAGATGACGCGGCAGGCAGTCACTGTCTCCATACCCTGGCTGTAAAGAGTAGATGACGCGGCAGGCAGTCACTGTCTCCATACCCTGGCTGTAAAGAGTAGATGACGCGGCAGGCAGTCACTGTCTCCATACCCTGGCTGTAAAGAGTAGATGACGCGGCAGGCAGTCACTGTCTCCATACCCTGGCTGTAAAGAGTAGATGACGCGGCAGGCAGTCACTGTCTCCATACCCTGGCTGTAAAGAGTAGATGACGCGGCAGGCAGTCACTGTCTCCATACCCTGGCTGTAAAGAGTAGATGACGCGGCAGGCAGTCACTGTCTCCATACCCTGGCTGTAAAGAGTAGATGACGCGGCAGGCAGTCACTGTCTCCATACCCTGGCTGTAAAGAGTAGATGACGCGGCAGGCAGTCACTGTCTCCATACCCTGGCTGTAAAGAGTAGATGACGCGGCAGGCAGTCACTGTCTCCATACCCTGGCTGTAAAGAGTAGATGACGCGGCAGGCAGTCACTGTCTCCATACCCTGGCTGTAAAGAGTAGATGACGCGGCAGGCAGTCACTGTCTCCATACCCTGGCTGTAAAGAGTAGATGACGCGGCAGGCAGTCACTGTCTCCATACCCTGGCTGTAAAGAGTAGATGGCGCGGCAGGCAGTCACTGTCTCCATACCCTGGCTGTAAAGAGTAGATGACGCGGCAGGCAGTCACTGTCTCCATACCCTGGCTGTAAAGAGTAGATGACGCGGCAGGCAGTCACTGTCTCCATACCCTGGCTGTAAAGAGTAGATGACGCGGCAGGCAGTCACTGTCTCCATACCCTGGCTGTAAAGAGTAGATGACGCGGCAGGCAGTCACTGTCTCCATACCCTGGCTGTAAAGAGTAGATGACGCGGCAGGCAGTCACTGTCTCCATACCCTGGCTGTAAAGAGTAGATGACGCGGCAGGCAGTCACTGTCTCCATACCCTGGCTGTAAAGAGTAGATGACGCGGCAGGCAGTCACTGTCTCCATACCCTGGCTGTAAAGAGTAGATGACGCGGCAGGCAGTCACTGTCTCCATACCCTGGCTGTAAAGAGTAGATGACGCGGCAGGCAGTCACTGTCTCCATACCCTGGCTGTAAAGAGTAGATGACGCGGCAGGCAGCCACTGTCTCCATACCCTGGCTGTAAAGAGTAGATGACGCGGCAGGCAGCACTGTCTCCATACCCTGGCTGTAAAGAGTAGATGACGCGGCAGGCAGTCACTGTCTCCATACCCTGGCTGTAAAGAGTAGATGACGCGGCAGGCAGTCACTGTCTCCATACCCTGGCTGTAAAGAGTAGATGACGCGGCAGGCAGTCACTGTCTCCATACCCTGGCTGTAAAGAGTAGATGACGCGGCAGGCAGTCACTGTCTCCATACCCTGGCTGTAAAGAGTAGATGACGCGGCAGGCAGTCACTGTCTCCATACCCTGGCTGTAAAGAGTAGATGACGCGGCAGGCAGTCACTGTCTCCATACCCTGGCTGTAAAGAGTAGATGACGCGGCAGGCAGTCACTGTCTCCATACCCTGGCTGTAAAGAGTAGATGACGCGGCAGGCAGTCACTGTCTCCATACCCTGGCTGTAAAGAGTAGATGACGCGGCAGGCAGTCACTGTCTCCATACCCTGGCTGTAAAGAGTAGATGACGCGGCAGGCAGTCACTGTCTCCATACCCTGGCTGTAAAGAGTAGATGACGCGGCAGGCAGTCACTGTCTCCATACCCTGGCTGTAAAGAGTAGATGACGCGGCAGGCAGTCACTGTCTCCATACCCTGGCTGTAAAGAGTAGATGACGCGGCAGGCAGTCACTGTCTCCATACCCTGGCTGTAAAGAGTAGATGACGCGGCAGGCAGTCACTGTCTCCATACCCTGGCTGTAAAGAGTAGATGACGCGGCAGGCAGTCACTGTCTCCATACCCTGGCTGTAAAGAGTAGATGACGCGGCAGGCAGTCACTGTCTCCATACCCTGGCTGTAAAGAGTAGATGACGCGGCAGGCAGTCACTGTCTCCATACCCTGGCTGTAAAGAGTAGATGACGCGGCAGGCAGTCACTGTCTCCATACCCTGGCTGTAAAGAGTAGATGACGCGGCAGGCAGTCACTGTCTCCATACCCTGGCTGTAAAGAGTAGATGACGCGGCAGGCAGTCACTGTCTCCATACCCTGGCTGTAAAGAGTAGATGACGCGGCAGGCAGTCACTGTCTCCATACCCTGGCTGTAAAGAGTAGATGACGCGGCAGGCAGTCACTGTCTCCATACCCTGGCTGTAAAGAGTAGATGACGCGGCAGGCAGTCACTGTCTCCATACCCTGGCTGTAAAGAGTAGATGACGCGGCAGGCAGTCACTGTCTCCATACCCTGGCTGTAAAGAGTAGATGACGCGGCAGGCAGTCACTGTCTCCATACCCTGGCTGTAAAGAGTAGATGACGCGGCAGGCAGTCACTGTCTCCATACCCTGGCTGTAAAGAGTAGATGACGCGGCAGGCAGTCACTGTCTCCATACCCTGGCTGTAAAGAGTAGATGACGCGGCAGGCAGTCACTGTCTCCATACCCTGGCTGTAAAGAGTAGATGACGCGGCAGGCAGTCACTGTCTCCATACCCTGGCTGTAAAGAGTAGATGACGCGGCAGGCAGTCACTGTCTCCATACCCTGGCTGTAAAGAGTAGATGACGCGGCAGGCAGCCACTGTCTCCATACCCTGGCTGTAAAGAGTAGATGACGCGGCAGGCAGTCACTGTCTCCATACCCTGGCTGTAAAGAGTAGATGACGCGGCAGGCAGTCACTGTCT
Organism: Anomaloglossus baeobatrachus; assembly: GCF_048569485.1. Classification (NCBI taxonomy): domain Eukaryota; kingdom Metazoa; phylum Chordata; class Amphibia; order Anura; family Aromobatidae; genus Anomaloglossus; species Anomaloglossus baeobatrachus. The sequence continues at coordinate 7,877,611 of NC_134354.1, read as the reverse complement.
CCATACCCTGGCTGTAAAGAGTAGATGACGCGGCAGGCAGTCACTGTCTCCATACCCTGGCTGTAAAGAGTAGATGACGCGGCAGGCAGTCACTGTCTCCATACCCTGGCTGTAAAGAGTAGATGACGCGGCAGGCAGTCACTGTCTCCATACCCTGGCTGTAAAGAGTAGATGACGCGGCAGGCAGTCACTGTCTCCATACCCTGGCTGTAAAGAGTAGATGACGCGGCAGGCAGTCACTGTCTCCATACCCTGGCTGTAAAGAGTAGATGACGCGGCAGGCAGTCACTGTCTCCATACCCTGGCTGTAAAGAGTAGATGACGCGGCAGGCAGTCACTGTCTCCATACCCTGGCTGTAAAGAGTAGATGACGCGGCAGGCAGTCACTGTCTCCATACCCTGGCTGTAAAGAGTAGATGACGCGGCAGGCAGTCACTGTCTCCATACCCTGGCTGTAAAGAGTAGATGACGCGGCAGGCAGTCACTGTCTCCATACCCTGGCTGTAAAGAGTAGATGACGCGGCAGGCAGTCACTGTCTCCATACCCTGGCTGTAAAGAGTAGATGACGCGGCAGGCAGTCACTGTCTCCATACCCTGGCTGTAAAGAGTAGATGACGCGGCAGGCAGTCACTGTCTCCATACCCTGGCTGTAAAGAGTAGATGACGCGGCAGGCAGTCACTGTCTCCATACCCTGGCTGTAAAGAGTAGATGACGCGGCAGGCAGTCACTGTCTCCATACCCTGGCTGTAAAGAGTAGATGACGCGGCAGGCAGTCACTGTCTCCATACCCTGGCTGTAAAGAGTAGATGACGCGGCAGGCAGTCACTGTCTCCATACCCTGGCTGTAAAGAGTAGATGACGCGGCAGGCAGTCACTGTCTCCATACCCTGGCTGTAAAGAGTAGATGACGCGGCAGGCAGTCACTGTCTCCATACCCTGGCTGTAAAGAGTAGATGACGCGGCAGGCAGTCACTGTCTCCATACCCTGGCTGTAAAGAGTAGATGACGCGGCAGGCAGTCACTGTCTCCATACCCTGGCTGTAAAGAGTAGATGACGCGGCAGGCAGTCACTGTCTCCATACCCTGGCTGTAAAGAGTAGATGACGCGGCAGGCAGTCACTGTCTCCATACCCTGGCTGTAAAGAGTAGATGACGCGGCAGGCAGTCACTGTCTCCATACCCTGGCTGTAAAGAGTAGATGACGCGGCAGGCAGTCACTGTCTCCATACCCTGGCTGTAAAGAGTAGATGACGCGGCAGGCAGTCACTGTCTCCATACCCTGGCTGTAAAGAGTAGATGACGCGGCAGGCAGTCACTGTCTCCATACCCTGGCTGTAAAGAGTAGATGACGCGGCAGGCAGTCACTGTCTCCATACCCTGGCTGTAAAGAGTAGATGACGCGGCAGGCAGTCACTGTCTCCATACCCTGGCTGTAAAGAGTAGATGACGCGGCAGGCAGTCACTGTCTCCATACCCTGGCTGTAAAGAGTAGATGACGCGGCAGGCAGTCACTGTCTCCATACCCTGGCTGTAAAGAGTAGATGACGCGGCAGGCAGTCACTGTCTCCATACCCTGGCTGTAAAGAGTAGATGACGCGGCAGGCAGTCACTGTCTCCATACCCTGGCTGTAAAGAGTAGATGACGCAGCAGCAGGTCACTGTCTCCATACCCTGGCTGTAAAGAGTAGATGACGCGGCAGGCAGTCACTGTCTCCATACCCTGGCTGTAAAGAGTAGATGGCGCGGCAGGCAGTCACTGTCTCCATACCCTGGCTGTAAAGAGTAGATGACGCGGCAGGCAGTCACTGTCTCCATACCCTGGCTGTAAAGAGTAGATGACGCGGCAGGCAGTCACTGTCTCCATACCCTGGCTGTAAAGAGTAGATGGCGCGGCAGGCAGTCACTGTCTCCATACCCTGGCTGTAAAGAGTAGATGACGCAGCAGGCAGTCACTGTCTCCATACCCTGGCTGTAAAGAGTAGATGACGCGGCAGGCAGTCACTGTCTCCATACCCTGGCTGTAAAGAGTAGATGGCGCGGCAGGCAGTCACTGTCTCCATACCCTGGCTGTAAAGAGTAGATGACGCGGCAGGCAGTCACTGTCTCCATACCCTGGCTGTAAAGAGTAGATGACGCGGCAGGCAGTCACTGTCTCCATACCCTGGCTGTAAAGAGTAGATCGCGCGGCAGGCAGTCACTGTCTCCATACCCTGGCTGTAAAGAGTAGATGACGCGGCAGGCAGTCACTGTCTCCATACCCTGGCTGTAAAGAGTAGATGACGCGGCAGGCAGTCACTGTCTCCATACCCTGGCTGTAAAGAGTAGATGACGCGGCAGGCAGTCACTGTCTCCATACCCTGGCTGTAAAGAGTAGATGACGCGGCAGGCAGTCACTGTCTCCATACCCTGGCTGTAAGGAGTAGATGACGCGGCAGGCAGTCACTGTCTCCATACCCTGGCTGTAAAGAGTAGATGACGCGGCAGGCAGTCACTGTCTCCATACCCTGGCTGTAAAGAGTAGATGACGCGGCAGGCAGTCACTGTCTCCATACCCTGGCTGTAAAGAGTAGATGGCGCGGCAGGCAGTCACTGTCTCCATACCCTGGCTGTAAAGAGTAGATGGCGCGGCAGGCAGTCACTGTCTCCATACCCTGGCTGTAAAGAGTAGATGGCGCGGCAGGCAGTCACTGTCTCCATACCCTGGCTGTAAAGAGTAGATGACGCGGCAGGCAGTCACTGTCTCCATACCCTGGCTGTAAAGAGTAGATGACGCGGCAGGCAGTCACTGTCTCCATACCCTGGCTGTAAAGAGTAGATGACGCGGCAGGCAGTCACTGTCTCCATACCCTGGCTGTAAAGAGTAGATGACGCGGCAGGCAGTCACTGTCTCCATACCCTGGCTGTAAAGAGTAGATGGCGCGGCAGGCAGTCACTGTCTCCATACCCTGGCTGTAAAGAGTAGATGACGCGGCAGGCAGTCACTGTCTCCATACCCTGGCTGTAAAGAGTAGATGACGCGGCAGGCAGTCACTGTCTCCATACCCTGGCTGTAAAGAGTAGATGACGCGGCAGCCAGTCACTGTCTCCATACCCTGGCTGTAAAGAGTAGATGACGCGGCAGGCAGTCACTGTCTCCATACCCTGGCTGTAAAGAGTAGATGACGCGGCAGCCAGCCACTGTCTCCATACCCTGGCTGTAAAGAGTAGATGACGCGGCAGCCAGTCACTGTCTCCATACCCTGGCTGTAAAGAGTAGATGACGCGGCAGGCAGTCACTGTCTCCATACCCTGGCTGTAAAGAGTAGATGACGCGGCAGCCAGCCACTGTCTCCATACCCTGGCTGTAAAGAGTAGATGACGCGGCAGGCAGTCACTGTCTCCATACCCTGGCTGTAAAAGAGTAGATGACGCGGCAGGCAGTCACTGTCTCCATACCCTGGCTGTAAAGAGTAGATGACGCGGCAGGCAGTCACTGTCTCCATACCCTGGCTGTAAAAGAGTAGATGACGCGGCAGGCAGTCACTGTCTCCATACCCTGGCTGTAAAGAGTAGATGACGCGGCAGGCAGTCACTGTCTCCATACCCTGGCTGTAAAGAGTAGATGACGCGGCAGGCAGTCACTGTCTCCATACCCTGGCTGTAAAGAGTAGATGACGCGGCAGGCAGTCACTGTCTCCATACCCTGGCTGTAAAGAGTAGATGACGCGGCAGGCAGTCACTGTCTCCATACCCTGGCTGTAAAGAGTAGATGACGCGGCAGGCAGTCACTGTCTCCATACCCTGGCTGTAAAGAGTAGATGACGCGGCAGGCAGTCACTGTCTCCATACCCTGGCTGTAAAGAGTAGATGACGCGGCAGGCAGTCACTGTCTCCATACCCTGGCTGTAAAGAGTAGATGACGCGGCAGGCAGCCACTGTCTCCATACCCTGGCTGTAAAAGAGTAGATGACGCGGCAGGCAGTCACTGTCTCCATACCCTGGCTGTAAAGAGTAGATGACGCGGCAGCCAGCCACTGTCTCCATACCCTGGCTGTAAAGAGTAGATGACGCGGCAGGCAGTCACTGTCTCCATACCCTGGCTGTAAAGAGTAGATGGCGCGGCAGGCAGTCACTGTCTCCATACCCTGGCTGTAAAGAGTAGATGACGCGGCAGCCAGTCACTGTCTCCATACCCTGGCTGTAAAGAGTAGATGACGCGGCAGGCAGCCACTGTCTCCATACCCTGGCTGTAAAGAGTAGATGGCGCGGCAGGCAGTCACTGTCTCCATACCCTGGCTGTAAAGAGTAGATGACGCGGCAGGCAGTCACTGTCTCCATACCCTGGCTGTAAAGAGTAGATGACGCGGCAGCCAGTCACTGTCTCCATACCCTGGCTGTAAAGAGTAGATGGCGCGGCAGGCAGCCACTGTCTCCATACCCTGGCTGTAAAGAGTAGATGACGCGGCAGGCAGTCACTGTCTCCATACCCTGGCTGTAAAGAGTAGATGACGCGGCAGCCAGTCACTGTCTCCATACCCTGGCTGTAAAGAGTAGATGACGCGGCAGGCAGCCACTGTCTCCATACCCTGGCTGTAAAGAGTAGATGGCGCGGCAGGCAGTCACTGTCTCCATACCCTGGCTGTAAAGAGTAGATGACGCCGCAGGCAGTCACTGTCTCCATACCCTGGCTGTAAAGAGTAGATGACGCCGCAGGCAGTCACTGTCTCCATACCCTGGCTGTAAAGAGTAGATGACGCGGCAGCCAGTCACTGTCTCCATACCCTGGCTGTAAAGAGTAGATGACGCGGCAGGCAGCCACTGTCTCCATACCCTGGCTGTAAAAGAGTAGATGACGCGGCAGGCAGTCACTGTCTCCATACCCTGGCTGTAAAGAGTAGATGACGCGGCAGGCAGTCACTGTCTCCATACCCTGGCTGTAAAGAGTAGATGACGCGGCAGGCAGTCACTGTCTCCATACCCTGGCTGTAAAGAGTAGATGACGCGGCAGCCAGTCACTGTCTCCATACCCTGGCTGTAAAGAGTAGATGACGCGGCAGGCAGTCACTGTCTCCATACCCTGGCTGTAAAGAGTAGATGACGCGGCAGGCAGTCACTGTCTCCATACCCTGGCTGTAAAGAGTAGATGGCGCGGCAGGCAGTCACTGTCTCCATACCCTGGCTGTAAAGAGTAGATGACGCGGCAGCCAGTCACTGTCTCCATACCCTGGCTGTAAAGAGTAGATGACGCGGCAGGCAGTCACTGTCTCCATACCCTGGCTGTAAAGAGTAGATGACGCGGCAGGCAGTCACTGTCTCCATACCCTGGCTGTAAAGAGTAGATGACGCGGCAGCCAGTCACTGTCTCCATACCCTGGCTGTAAAGAGTAGATGACGCGGCAGGCAGTCACTGTCTCCATACCCTGGCTGTAAAGAGTAGATGACGCGGCAGGCAGTCACTGTCTCCATACCCTGGCTGTAAAGAGTAGATGACGCGGCAGGCAGTCACTGTCTCCATACCCTGGCTGTAAAGAGTAGATGACGCGGCAGGCAGTCACTGTCTCCATACCCTGGCTGTAAAGAGTAGATGACGCGGCAGGCAGTCACTGTCGCCATACCCTGGCTGTAAAGAGTAGATGGCGCGGCAGGCAGTCACTGTCTCCATACCCTGGCTGTAAAGAGTAGATGACGCGGCAGGCAGTCACTGTCTCCATACCCTGGCTGTAAAGAGTAGATGACGCGGCAGCCAGTCACTGTCTCCATACCCTGGCTGTAAAGAGTAGATGACGCGGCAGGCAGTCACTGTCTCCATACCCTGGCTGTAAAGAGTAGATGACGCGGCAGGCAGTCACTGTCTCCATACCCTGGCTGTAAAGAGTAGATGACGCGGCAGGCAGTCACTGTCTCCATACCCTGGCTGTAAAGAGTAGATGACGCGGCAGGCAGTCACTGTCTCCATACCCTGGCTGTAAAGAGTAGATGACGCGGCAGGCAGTCACTGTCTCCATACCCTGGCTGTAAAGAGTAGATGACGCAGCAGGCAGTCACTGTCTCCATACCCTGGCTGTAAAGAGTAGATGACGCGGCAGGCAGTCACTGTCTCCATACCCTGGCTGTAAAGAGTAGATGACGCGGCAGGCAGTCACTGTCTCCATACCCTGGCTGTAAAGAGTAGATGACGCGGCAGGCAGTCACTGTCTCCATACCCTGGCTGTAAAGAGTAGATGACGCGGCAGGCAGTCAGCCCGAGGTCACAGGTAAAGAGGCTGGAGGGGGCGGAGCCGGCCCCTTGTAAAAGAGCTCGTATAGTATAAGTATGCAGCTCTCGCTCCCTGACACGATCAGCTGTTTATCTTCAGGGCGGGCCCCTAACCTCCCGGGCCCGGTCGCAGTGGCGACCGCTGCGACCGTGGTAGTTACGCCCCTGCTGCAGGGTAATCAATATAGAGGAGGATAATTTTATATTACAGGGAGATTTATGTAAATTGGAGGATTGGGCTGAGAAGTGGCAATTGAAGTTTAATGTAGATAAATGTAAGGTCATGCACTTGGGTAGAGGAAATAACATTTATGATTATGTACTTAATTGTAGAACACTGGGTAAAACAGACACAGAAAAGACTTGTGTGTATGGGGGGATGGTAAACTTCACTTTAGTGGCCAGTGTCAGGCAGCTGCTGCCAGGGCTAATAAAATAATGGGATGTATTAAAAGAGGTATAAGTGTTCATGAAAAAAATGTAGTTCTACCTCTGTACAAGTCACTAGTGCGACCGCACTTATATACTGTGTACAATTCTGGTCACCGATATATAAGAAGGACATAGCTGAACTGGAGAGGGTGCAGAGAAGACCACCAAGATTATTAGAGGAATGGGTGGGCTGCAATACCAAGACAGGAAAAACGAAGGCTTAGGGGGGATCTAATCACAATGTATAAATATATGAGGGGACAGTACAGAGACCTTTCCAAAGATCTCTTTACACCTAGGCCTGCGACTGGAACAGGGGGCATCCGCTAAGTCTCGAGGAAAGAAGGTTTAATCATAATCACAGAGGAGGATTCTTTACTGTACGAGCAGTGAGACTATGGAACTCTCTGCCGCATGATGTTGTAATGAGTGATCACTACTAACATTTAAGCAGAGCCTGGACGCCTTTCCTGAAAAATGTAATATTACCAGTTATGTATATTAGATTTTATGACAGGGTATTGCTCCAGGGAACTAGTCTGATTGCCGGATGTGGACGAAGGAAGGACATTTTTTCCCCATTGGAACCTGTTTGCCACATTGGGGGTTTTTGCCTTCCTCTGGATCAACATGTTAGGCTACGGGGTGAACTAGATGGACTTAGAGTCTCCCTTCAACCTTAAAAACTATGATACTATGAACTACGTGCAGTTGTAAACCGTGGAGGACTCGTCTTTAATTATTATTATTATTATTATAGTGTTATTTATTCCATGGTGCTTTACACGTGAAAAAGGGGTATACATAATAGAGAGAAAGTACAAGGCACAAGCAAGTGCAGGAGAAGTGAGGACCCTGCCCGCGAGGGATCACAGTCTACAGGAGGAGAGAGGTCCCTGCCCGCGAGGGCTCGAAGTTTACAGGAGGAGAGTGGACGCTGCCCGCGAGGGCTCACAGTCTACAGAAGGAAGCAGACTCTGCCCAAGAGAGCTCACAGTCTACAGGAGGAGAGAGGTCCCTGCCCGCGAGGGCTCACAGTCTACAGGAGGAGAGTGGACGCTGCCCGCGAGGGCTCACAGTCTACAGAAGGAAGCAGACTCTGCCCAAGAGAGCTCACAGTCTACAGGAGGAGAGCGGACCCTGCCCGGGAGGGCTCACAGTCTACAGCAGGAGAGCTGACCCTGCCCAGGAGGGTTCACAGTCAATAGGAGAGCGGACCCCTGCCCGGGAGAGCTCATAGTCTACAGGAAGAGAGAGGACCCTGCCCGGGAGGGCTCACAGTCTACAGCAGGAGAGCTGACCCTGCCCAGGAGGGTTCACAGTCAATAGGAGGAGAGCGGACCCCTGCCCGGGAGGGCTCACAGTCTACAGGAGGAGAGAGGACCCTGCCTGCGAGGGATCACAGTCTACAGGAGGAGAGAGTACCCTGCCTGGGAGGGCTCACAGTCTACAGGAGGAGAGAGGACCCTGCCCGGGAGGGATCACAGTCTACAGGAGGAGTGAGGTCCCTGCCCGCGAGGGATCACAGTCTACAGGAGGAGTGAGGTCCCTGCCCGCGAGGGCTCACAGTCTACAGGAGGAGTGAGGACCCTGCCTGCGAGGGCTCACAGTCTACAGGAGGAGTGAGGTCCCTGCCCGCGAGAGATCACAGTCTACAGGAGGAGTGAGGTCCCTGCCCGCGAGGGCTCACAGTCTACAGGAGGAGTGAGGACCCTGCCTGCGAGGGCTCACAGTCTAATAACCCTGAACGTGAAACCGCATAATGTGAATGAGACGATGACCAAGATGTACCACTGTGACCAGGTAACATCTCCACACCTACTCAAATCCCAATGTATGTAGGGTGACGGGGCGAGCGAAGAAGTGAAGCCAATGACTACCGCCCCTGGCCATGATACACAGTCATCTATCTCATGCTATCATTCCATTTCAACGCTGTTTCCATCTCTTTCAGTTATTTCCAGGCCCCCTCAGACCTCCCGGGGGTCTGCCGGAAAAGTATTTCAGTTTCTCATTAACTCATTGGAGACGAGCACATGAGCATTAGAAATTGCTTGCCTCGAGTAATGAATCAATAATCTCGTGAATCACTAATAAGGATCCATTTAGGATCCAAAAGAGCAGGCTCCTTTTGGTGAGTGAAGCCAAGTGATCCAGATCACCAAACAGAGCCAGACTGCCCATTAGTGCTCTTCACCCCCATCCTCATCCTCCTCCTCCTCCTCCTCCTCCTCCTCCTCCTCCTTACCCTCATACTTCTCTTTACCACCATTCTCTTCTTCACTCTCAATGTCCTCTCTGTCATTATTCCCCTCTTTCTCCAGTTCCTCGTGTTAATCATACACGTTTTCATCCCCCTTTATCTCATGCTCCCCTCCGCACAGACTGCTCTCCTCCGCACAGACTGCTCCCCTCTACACAGACTGCTCCCCTCTACACAGACTGCTCTCCTCCGCACAGACTGCTCCCCTCCACACAGACTGCTCCCCTCCACACAGACTGCTCCCCTCTACACAGACTGCTCCCCTCCACACAGACTGCTCCCCTCTACACAGACTGCTCTCCTCCACACAGACTGCTCCCCTCTACACAGACTGCTCCCCTCTACACAGACTGCTCTCCTCCGCACAGACTGCTCCCCTCCACACAGACTGCTCCCCTCCACACAGACTGCTCCCCTCTACACAGACTGCTCCCCTCCACACAGACTGCTCCCCTCCACACAGACTGCTCTCCTCCACACAGACTGCTCCCCTCCACACAGACTGCTCCCCTCCACACAGACTGCTCCCCTCCACACAGACTGCTCCGCTCCACACAGACTGCTCTCCTCCACACAGACTGCTCCCCTCCACACAGACTGCTCTCCTCCACACAGACTGCTCCCCTCTACACAGACTGCTCCCCTCTACACAGACTGCTCCCCTCCACACAGACTGCTCTCCTCCACACAGACTGCTCCCCTCCACACAGACTGCTCCCCTCCACACAGACTGCTCCCCTCCACACAGACTGCTCCCCTCTACACAGACTGCTCCCCTCCACACAGACTGCTCTCCTCTACACAGACTGCTCCCCTCCACACAGACTGCTCCCCTCTACACAGACTGCTCTCCTCCGCACAGACTGCTCCCCTCCACACAGACTGCTCCCCTTCACACAGACTGCTCCCCTCCACACAGACTGCTCCCCTCTACACAGACTGCTCCCCTCTACACAGACTGCTCTCCTCCGCACAGACTGCTCCCCTCCACACAGACTGCTCCCCTCCACACAGACTACTCCCCTCCACACAGACTGCTCCCCTCCACACAGACTGCTCCCCTCTACACAGACTGCTCCCCTCCACACAGACTGCTCTCCTCTACACAGACTGCTCCCCTCCACACAGACTGCTCTCCTCCACACAGACTGCTCTCCTCCACACAGACTGCTCCCCTCCACACAGACTGCTCCCCTCCACACAGACTGCTCCCCTCCACACAGACTGCTCTCCTCTACACAGACTGCTCTCCTCTACACACAGACTGCTCCCCTCCACACAGACTGCTCTCCTCTACACAGACTGCTCCCCTCCACACAGACTACTCCCCTCCACACAGACTGCTCCCCTCCACACAGACTGCTCTCCTCTACACAGACTGCTCCCCTCCACACAGACTGCTCTCCTCCACACAGACTCCTCCCCTCCACACAGACTGCTCCCCTCCACACAGACTGCTCCCCTCCACACAGACTGCTCTCCTCCACACAGACTGCTCTCCTCCACACAGACTGCTCCCCTCCACACAGACTGCTCCCCTCCACACAGACTGCTCCCCTCCACACAGACTGCTCCCCTCCACACAGACTGCTCTCCTCCACACAGACTGCTCCCCTCCACACAGACTGCTCCCCTCCACACAGACTGCTCCCCTCCACACAGACTGCTCCCCTCCACACAGACTGCTCCCCTCTACACAGACTACTCCCCTCCACACAGACTGCTCCCCTCCACACAGACTGCTCCCCTCCACACAGACTGCTCCCCTCTACACAGACTGCTCCCCTCCACACAGACTGCTCCCCTCCACACAGACTGCTCCCCTCCACACAGACTGCTCCCCTCCACACAGACTGCTCCCCTCCACACAGACTGCTCCCCTCCACACAGACTGCTCCCCTCCACACAGACTGCTCCCCTCCACACAGACTGCTCCCCTCTACACAGACTGCTCCCCTCCACACAGACTGCTCCCCTCCACACAGACTGCTCCCCTCTACACAGACTGCTCTCCTCCACACAGACTGCTCCCCTCCACACAGACTGCTCTCCTCCACACAGACTGCTCTCCTCCACACAGACTGCTCCCCTCCACACAGACTGCTCCCCTCCACACAGACTGCTCCCCTCCACACAGACTGCTCTCCTCCACACAGACTGCTCTCCTCTACACAGACTGCTCCCCTCCACACAGACTGCTCCACTCCACACAGACTGCTCCCCTCTACACAGACTGCTCCCCTCTACACAGACTGCTCCCCTCTACACAGACTGCTCCCCTCTACACAGACTGCTCCCCTCCACACAGACTGCTCTCTACACAGACTGCTCCCCTCCACACAGACTGCTCCCCTCTACACAGACTGCTCCCCTCTACACAGACTGCTCTCCTCTACACAGACTGCTCCCCTCCACACAGACTGCTCCCCTCTACACAGACTGCTCCCCTCTACACAGACTGCTCCCCTCTACACAGACTGCTCTCCTCTACACAGACTGCTCTCCTCTACACAGACTGCTCCCCTCCACACAGACTGCTCTCCTCTACACAGACTGCTCTCCTCTACACAGACTGCTCCCCTCCACACAGACTGCTCTCCTCCACACAGACTGCTCTTCTCCACACAGACTGCTCTTCTCCACACAGACTGCTCTTCTCCACACAGACTGCTCCCCTCCACACAGACTGCTCCCCTCCACACAGACTGCTCTTCTCCACACAGACTGCTCCACTCCACACAGACTGCTCCCCTCCACACAGACTGCTCCCCTCCACACAGACTGCTCCCCTCCACACAGACTGCTCCCCTCTACACAGACTGCTCTCCTCTACACAGACTGCTCTCCTCTACACAGACTGCTCCCCTCCACACAGACTGCTCTCCTCTACACAGACTGCTCTCCTCTACACAGACTGCTCCCCTCCACACAGACTGCTCTCCTCCACACAGACTGCTCTTCTCCACACAGACTGCTCTTCTCCACACAGACTGCTCTTCTCCACACAGACTGCTCCCCTCCACACAGACTGCTCCCCTCCACACAGACTGCTCTTCTCCACACAGACTGCTCCACTCCACACAGACTGCTCCCCTCCACACAGACTGCTCCCCTCCACACAGACTGCTCCCCTCCACACAGACTGCTCCCCTCTACACAGACTGCTCCCCTCTACACAGACTGCTCCCCTCCACACAGACTGCTCCCCTCCACACAGACTGCTCTCCTCCACACAGACTGCTCCCCTCCACACAGACTGCTCCCCTCCACACAGACTGCTCTCCTCCACACAGACTGCTCTCCTCCACACAGACTGCTCCCCTCCACACAGACTGCTCTCCTCCACACAGACTGCTCCCCTCTACACAGACTGCTCCCCTCTACACAGACTGCTCCCCTCCACACAGACTGCTCCCCTCCACACAGACTGCTCCCCTCCACACAGACTGCTCTCCTCCACACAGACTGCTCTCCTCCACACAGACTGCTCTCCTCTACACAGACTGCTCTCCTCTACACAGACTGCTCCCCACTACACAGACTGCTCCCCACTACACAGACTGCTCTCCTCCACACAGACTGCTCCCCTCTACACAGACTGCTCCCCTCTACACAGACTGCTCTCCTCCACACAGACTGCTCCCCTCTACACAGACTGCTCCCCTCTACACAGACTGCTCCCCTCTACACAGACTGCTCCCCTCTACACAGACTGCTCCCCTCTACACAGACTGCTCCCCTCTACACAGACTGCTCTCCTCTACACAGACTGCTCCCCTCTACACAGACTGCTCTCCTCTACACAGACTGCTCCCCTCTACACAGACTGCTCTCCTCTACACAGACTGCTCTCCTCTACACATCCTGCTCTCCTCTACACATCCTGCTCCCCTCTACACAGACTGCTCCCCTCCACACAGACTGCTCCCCTCCACACAGACTGCTCCCCTCCACACAGACTGCTCTCCTCTACACAGACTGCTCTCCTCTACACAGACTGCTCCCCTCCACACAGACTGCTCTCCTCCACACAGACTGCTCCCCTCCACACAGACTGCTCTCCTCCCCACAGACTGCTCCCCTCCACACAGACTGCTCCCCTCTACACAGACTGCTCCCCTCCACACAGACTGCTCTCCTCTACACAGACTGCTCCCCTCTACACAGACTGCTCCCCTCTACACAGACTGCTCTCCTCTACACAGACTGCTCGCCTCTACACAGACTGCTCTCCTCCACACAGACTGCTCCCCTCTACACAGACTGCTCTCCTCTACACAGACTGCTCTCCTCTACACAGACTGCTCTCCTCTACACAGACTGCTCCCCTCCACACAGACTGCTCTCCTCTACACAGACTGCTCTCCTCTACACAGACTGCTCCCCTCCACACAGACTGCTCTCCTCCACACAGACTGCTCCCCTCCACACAGACTGCTCCCCTCCACACAGACTGCTCCCCTCCACACAGACTGCTCCCCTCCACACAGACTGCTCCCCTCCACACAGACTGCTCCACTCCACACAGACTGCTCCCCTCCACACAGACTGCTCCCCTCCACACAGACTGCTCCCCTCCACACAGACTGCTCCCCTCCACACAGACTGCTCCCCTCCACACAGACTGCTCCCCTCCACACAGACTGCTCTCCTTCACACAGACTGCTCCCCTCCACACAGACTGCTCCCCTCCACACAGACTGCTCCCCTCCACACAGACTGCTCCCCTCCACACAGACTGCTTCCCTCCACACAGACTGCTCCCCTCCACACAGACTGCTCTCCTTCACACAGACTGCTCTCCTTCACACAGATTGCTCCGCTCCACACACACTGCTCCCCTCTCCACAGACTGCTCCGCTCCGCACAGACTGCTCCCCTCCACACAGACTGCTCCCCTCTACACAAACTGCTCCGCTCCACACAGACTGCTTACCTCTACACAGACTGCTCCCCTATACACAGACTGCTCCCCTCCACACAGACTGCTCCGCTCCACACAGACTGCTCCCCTCTACACAGACTGTTCCCCTCTACACAGACTGCTCCCCTCCACACAGACTGCTCCCCTCCACACAGACTGCTCCCCTCCACACAGACTGCTCTCCTCCACACAGACTGCTCTCCTCCACACAGACTGCTCTCCTCCACACAGACTGCTCCCCTCTACACAGACTGCTCCGTTCCACACAGACTGTTCCCCTCCACACAGACTGCTCTCCTCCGCACAGACTGCTCCCCTCCGCACAGACTGCTCCCCTCCACAGAGACTGTTCTCCTTCACACAGACTGCTCTCCTCCACACAGACTGCTCCCCTTTACACAGACTGCTCCCCTCTACACAGACTGCTCTCCTCTACACAGACTGCTCGCCTCTACACAGACTGCTCTCCTCCACACAGACTGCTCCCCTCTACACAGACTGCTCTCCTCTACACAGACTGCTCTCCTCTACACAGACTGCTCTCCTCTACACAGACTGCTCCCCTCCACACAGACTGCTCTCCTCTACACAGACTGCTCTCCTCTACACAGACTGCTCTCCTCCACACAGACTGCTCTCCTCCACACAGACTGCTCTTCTCCACACAGACTGCTCTTCTCCACACAGACTGCTCCCCTCCACACAGACTGCTCCCCTCCACACAGACTGCTCCCCTCCACACAGACTGCTCCCCTCCACACAGACTGCTCCCCTCCACACAGACTGCTCCACTCCACACAGACTGCTCCCCTCCACACAGACTGCTCCCCTCCACACAGACTGCTCCCCTCCACACAGACTGCTCCCCTCCACACAGACTGCTCCCCTCCACACAGACTGCTCCCCTCCACACAGACTGCTCTCCTTCACACAGACTGCTCCCCTCCACACAGACTGCTCCCCTCCACACAGACTGCTCCCCTCCACACAGACTGCTTCCCTCCACACAGACTGCTCCCCTCCACACAGACTGCTCTCCTTCACACAGACTGCTCTCCTTCACACAGATTGCTCCGCTCCACACACACTGCTCCCCTCTCCACAGACTGCTCCGCTCCGCACAGACTGCTCCCCTCCACACAGACTGCTCCCCTCTACACAAACTGCTCCGCTCCACACAGACTGCTTACCTCTACACAGACTGCTCCCCTATACACAGACTGCTCCCCTCCACACAGACTGCTCCGCTCCACACAGACTGCTCCCCTCTACACAGACTGTTCCCCTCTATACAGACTGCTCCCCTCCACACAGACTGCTCCCCTCCACACAGACTGCTCCCCTCCACACAGACTGCTCTCCTCCACACAGACTGCTCTCCTCCACACAGACTGCTCTCCTCCACACAGACTGCTCCCCTCTACACAGACTGCTCCGTTCCACACAGACTGTTCCCCTCCACACAGACTGCTCTCCTCCGCACAGACTGCTCCCCTCCGCACAGACTGCTCCCCTCCACAGAGACTGCTCTCCTCCACACAGACTGCTCTCCTCCACACAGACTGCTCCCCTTTACACAGACTGCTCCCCTCTACACAGACTGCTCCCCTCCACACAGACTGCTCCCCTCCACACAGACTGCTCCCCTCCACACAGACTGCTCCCCTCCACACAGACTGCTCCCCTCTACACAGACTGCTCCGTTCCACACAGACTGTTCCCCTCCACACAGACTGCTCTCCTCCGCACAGACTGCTCCCCTCCGCACAGACTGCTCCCCTCCACAGAGACTGTTCTCCTTCACACAGACTGCTCTCCTCCACACAGACTGCTCCCCTTTACACAGACTGCTCCCCTCTACACAGACTGCTCCCCTCCACACAGACTGCTCCCCTCCACACAGACTGCTCCCCTCCACACAGACTGCTCCCCTCCACACAGACTGCTCCCCTCCACACAGAATACTCCCCTCCACACAGAATGCTCCCCTCCACACAGAATGCTCCCCTCTACACAGACTGCTCCGTTCCACACAGACTGTTCCCCTCCACACAAACTGCTCTCCTCCGCACAGACTGCTCCCCTCTGCACAGACTGCTCCCCTCTGCACAGACTGCTCCCCTCTGCACAGACTGCTCCCCTCCACACAGACTGTTCCCTTCCACACAGACTGATCCCTTCCACACAGACTGCTCCCTTCCACACAGACTGTTCCCCTCTGCACAGACAACTCCACTCCACACAGACTGTTCTTCACACAGACTGTTCGCCTCCACACAGACTGTTCGCCTCCACACAGACTGTTCGCCTCCACACAGACTGTTCCCCTCCACACAGACTGCTCTCCTCCACACAGACTGCTCTCCTCCACACAGACTGCTCTCCTCCACACAGACTGCTCCCCTCCACACAGACTGCTCCCCTCTACACAGACTGCTCCCCTCTACACAGACTGCTCCTCTCCACACAGACTGTTCCCCTCCACACAGACTGCTCCCCTCCACACAGACTGCTCCCCTCCACAGAGACTGTTCTCCTTCACACAGACTGTTTGCATCCACACAGACTGCTCCCCTCCACACACACTGCTCTCCTCCACACAGACTGCTCCCCTCCACACAGACTGCTCCCCTCCACACAGACTACTCCCCTCCACAGAGACTGTTCTCCTTCACACAGACTGTTCGTCTCCACACAGACTGCTCCCCTCCACACAGACTGCTCCCCTCCACACAGACTGCTCCCCTACACACAGACTGCTCCCCTACACACAGACTGCTCCCCTACACACAGACTGCTCCCCTACACACAGACTGCTCTCCTCCACACAGACTGCTGTCCTCCACACAGACTTCTCCCCTCTACACAGATTGCTCTGCTCCACACAGACTGTTCCCCTCCACACAGACTGCTCTCCTCCACAAAGACTGCTCCCCTCCGCACAGACTGCGCCCCTCCACAGAGACTGTTCTCCTTCACACAGACTGTTTGCATCCACACAGACTGCTCCCCTCCACACATACTGCTCCCCTCCACACAGACTGCTCTTCTCCACACAGACTGTTCTCCTCCACACAGACTGCTCCCCTCCACACAGACTTCTCCCCTCTACACAGACTGCTCCGCTCCACACAGACTGTTCCCCTCCACACAGACTGCTCTCCTTCACACAGACTGTTCCCCTCCACACAGACTGCTCCCCTCCACACAGACTGCTCCCCTCTATACAGACTGCTCCCCTCTATACAGACTGCTCCCCTCTACACAGACTGCTCCGCTCCACACAGACTGTTCCCCTCCACACAGACTGATCTCCTCTACACAGACTGCTCTCCTCCACACAGACTGTTCCCCTCCACACAGATTGCTCCCCTCCACACAGACTTCTCCTCTCTACACAGACTGCTCCCCTCCACAAAGGCTGCTCCCCTCCACACAGACTGCTCCCCTCTACACAGACTGCTCCCCTCTACACAGACTGCTCCCCTCTACACAGACTGCTCCCCTCTACACAGACTGCTCCCCTCTACACAGACTGCTCCCCTCTACACAGACTGCTCCCCTCTACACAGACTGCTCCCCTCTACACAGACTGCTCCTCTCTACACAGACTGCTCCCCTCCACACAGACTTCCCCCCTCCACACAGACTGCTCTCCTCTACACAGACTGCTCTCCTCCACACAGACTTTTACCCTCCACACAGATTGCTCCCTTCCACACAGACTGCTCCCCTCCACACAGGCTGCTCCCCTCCACACAGGCTGCTCCTCTCCACACAGGCTGCTCCCCTCCACACAGACTGCTCTCCTCTACACAGACTGCTCTCCTCTACACAGACTGCTCTCCTCCACACAAGCTACTCTCCTCCACACAGACTGCTCGCCTCCACAAAGACTGACCCCTTCCACACAGACTGCTCCCCTCCACACAGACTGCTTCCCTCTACACAGACTGCTCCCCTCCACACAGACTTCCCCCCTCCACACAGACTGCTCCCCTCCACACAGACTGCTCCCCTACACACAGACTGCTCTCCTCCGCACAGACTGCTCCCCTCCGCACAGACTGCTCCCCTCCACAGAGACTGTTCTCCTTCACACAGACTGCTCTCCTCCACACAGACTGCTCCCCTTTACACAGACTGCTCCCCTCTACACAGACTGCTCCCCTCCACACAGACTGCTCCCCTCCACACAGACTGCTCCCCTCCACACAGACTGCTCCCCTCCACACAGAATGCTCCCCTCCACACAGAATGCTCCCCTCTACACAGACTGTTCCCCTCCACACAAACTGCTCTCCTCCGCACAGACTGCTCCCCTCTGCACAGACTGCTCCCCTCTGCACAGACTGCTCCCCTCTGCACAGACTGCTCCCCTCCACACAGACTGTTCCCTTCCACACAGACTGATCCCTTCCACACAGACTGCTCCCTTCCACACAGACTGTTCCCCTCTGCACAGAATGCTCCCCTCTACACAGAATGCTCCCCTCTACACAGAATGCTCCCCTCTACACAGACTGCTCTCCTCTACACAGACTGCTCTCCTCTACACAGACTGCTCTCCTCCACACAAGCTACTCTCCTCCACACAGACTGCTCCCCTCCACAAAGACTGACCCCTTCCACACAGACTGCTCCCCTCCACACAGACTGCTCCCCTCCACACAGACTGCTCCCCTCCACACAGACTGCTCCCCTTTACACAGACTGCTCCCCTCCACACAGACTGCTCCCCTCCACACAGACTGTTCCCCTCCACACAGACTGCTCCCCTCCACACAGACTGCTCCCCTCCACACAGACTGCTCTCCTCCACACAGGCTGCGCCCCTCCACACAGACTGCGCCCCTCCACACAGACTGCTCTCCTCCACACAGACTGCTCTCCTCCACACTGCCTACTCTCCTCCACACAGACTTCTCTCCTCCACACAGACTGCTCTCCTCCACACAGACTGCTCTCCTCCACACAGACTGCTCTCCTCCACACAGACTGCTCTCCTCCACACAGACTGCTCTCCTCCACACAAATTGTTCCCCTCCACACAGACTGTTCCCTTCCACACAGACTGTTCCCTTCCACACAGACTGTTCCCTTCCACACAGACTGTTCCCTTCCACACAGACTGTTCCCTTCCACACAGACTGATCCCTTCCACACAGACTGATCCCTTCCACACAGACTGCTCCCTTCCACACAGACTGCTCCCCTCCACACAGACTGTTCCCCTCCACACAGACTGCTCCCCTCTACACAGACTGCTCCCCTCTACACAGACTGCTCCCCTCTACACAGACTGCTCCTCTCTATACAGACTGCTCCCCTCCACACAGACTTCCCCCCCTCCACACAGACTTCCCCCCCTCCACACAGACTGCTCCCCTCCACACAGACTGCTCCCCTCCACACAGACTGCTCTCCTCCACACAGACTGCTCTCCTCCACACTGCCTACTCTCCTCCACACAGAATGCTCCCCTCTACACAGACTGCTCCCCTCCACACAGACTGCTCCCCTCTGCACAGACTGCTCCCCTCTGCACAGACTGCTCTCCTCAACACAGACTGCTCTCCTCCACACAGACTGCTCTCCTCCACACAGACTGCTCCCCTACACACAGACTGCTCCCCTCCACACAGACTGCTCTCCTCCACACAGACTGCTCTCCTCCACACAGACTTCTCCCCTCTACACAGACTGCTCCGCTCCACACAGACTGCTCCCCTCCACACAGACTGCTCCCCTCCACACAGACTGCTCTCCTCTGCACAGACTGCTCCCCTCCGCACAGACTGCTCCCCTCCACAGAGACTGTTTGCCTCCACACAGACTGTTTGCCTCCACACAGACTGCTCCCCTCCACACAGACTGCTCCCCTCCACACAGACTGCTCCCCTCAACACAGACTGCTTTTCTCCACACAGACTGCTCTCCTCCAAACAGACAGCTCCCCTCCACACAGACTTCTCCCCTCTACACAGACTGCTCCGCTCCACACAGACTGCTCCCCTCCACAGAGACTGTTCTCCTTCACACAGACTGTTCTCCTCCACACAGACTGCTCCCCTCCACACAGACTGCTCCCCTCCACACAGACTGCTCCCCTCCACACAGACTGCTCTCCTCTACACAGACTACTCCGCTCCACACAGACTGTTCCCCTCCACACAGACTGCTCTCCTCCACACAGACTGCTCCCCTCTGCACAGACTGCTCCCCTCCGCACAGACTGCTCCCCTCTGCACAGACTGCTCCCCTCCACAGAGACTGTTCTCCTTCACACAGACTGTTTGCCTCCACACAGACTGCTCCCCTCCACACAGACTGCTCCCCTCCGCACAGACTGCTCCCCTCCACAGAGACTGTTTGCCTCCACACAGACTGCTCCCCTCCACATAGACTGTTCCCCTCCACACAGACTGCTCTCCTCCACACAGACTTCTCCCCTCCACAGAGACTGTTCTCCTTCACACAGACTGTTCTCCTCCACACAGACTGCTCCCCTCCACACAGACTGCTCCCCTCCACACAGACTGCTCTCCTCCACACAGACTGCTCTCCTCCACACAGACTGCTCTCCTCCACACAGACTGCTCCCCTATACACAGACTGCTCTCCTCCACACAGACTTCTCCCCTCTACACAGACTGCTCCGCTCCACACAGACTGCTCCGCTCCACACAGACTGTTCCCCTCCACACAGACTGCTCTCCTCCGCACAGACTGCTCCCCTCTGCACAGACTGCTCCCCTCCACAGAGACTGTTCTCCTTCACACAGACTGTTTGCCTCCACACAGACTGCTCCCCTCCACACAGACTGTTCCCCTCCACACAGACTGCTCTCCTCCACACAGACTGCTCCCCTCCACACAGACTGCTCTTCTCCACACAGACTGCTCTCCTCCACACAGACTGCTCCCCTCCACACAGACTGCTCCTCTCTACACAGACTGCTCCTCTCTACACAGACTGCTCCCCTCCACACAGACTGCTCCCCTCCACACAGACTGCTCCCCTATACACAGACTGCTCCCCTCCACACAGACTGCTCTCCTCCACACAGAGTGCTCCCCTCCACACAGACTGCTCCCCTTTACACAGACTGCTCCCCTCTACACAGACTGCTTCCCTCCACACAGACTGCTCCCCTCCACACAGACTGCTCCCCTCCACACAGACTGCTCCCCTCCACACAGACTGTTCCCCTCCACACAGACTGCTCCCCTCCACACAGACTGCTCCCCTCCACACAGACTGCTCCCCTCTACACAGAATGCTCCCCTCTACACAGACTGCTCCCCTCCACACAGACTGCTCCCCTCCACACAGACTGCTCCCCTCTACACAGACTGCTCCCCTCTACACAGACTGCTCCGCTCCACACAGACTGCTCCCCTCTACACATACTGCTCCGCTCCACACAGACTGTTCCCCTCCACACAGACTGCTCTCCTCTACACAGACTGCTCTCCTCCACACAGACTGCTCCCCTCCACACAGACTGTTCCCCTCCACACAGACTGCTCTCCTTCACACAGACTGCTCCCCTCCACACAGACTGCTCCCCTCTACACAGACTGCTCCCCTCTACACAGACTGCTTCCCTCCACACAGACTGCTCCCCTCCACACAGACTGCTCCCCTCCACACAGACTGCTCCCCTCCACACAGACTGTTCCCCTCCACACAGACTGCTCCCCTCCACACAGACTGCTCCCCTCTACACAGAATGCTCCCCTCTACACAGACTGCTCCCCTCCACACAGACTGCTCCCCTCCACACAGACTGCTCCCCTCTACACAGACTGCTCCCCTCTACACAGACTGCTCCGCTCCACACAGACTGCTCCCCTCTACACAGACTGCTCCGCTCCACACAGACTGTTCCCCTCCACACAGACTGCTCTCCTCTACACAGACTGCTCTCCTCCACACAGACTGCTCCCCTCCACACAGACTGCTCCCCTCCACACAGACTGCTCCCCTCCACACAGACTGCTCCCCTCCACACAGACTGCTCTCCTCCACACAGACTGCTCCCCTATACACAGACTGCTCCCCTCCACACAGACTGCTCTCCTCCACACAGACTGCTCCCCTCTACACAGACTGCTCCGTTCCACACAGACTGTTCCCCTCCACACAGACTGCTCTCCTCCACACAGACTGCTCCCCTCTGCACAGACTTCTCCCCTCTACACAGACTGCTCCGCTCCACACAGACTGTTCCCCTCCACACAGACTGCTCTCCTTCACACAGACTGTTCCCCTCCACACAGACTGCTCTCCTTCACACAGACTGCTCCCCTCTACACAGACTGCTCCCCTCCACATAGGCTGCTCCTCTCCACACAGACCGTTCCCCTCCACACAGACTGCTCCCCTCCACACAGACTGCTCCCCTCTACACAGAATGCTCCCCTCTACACAGAATGCTCCCCTCTACACAGAATGCTCCCCTCTACACAGAATGCTCCCCTCTACACAGAATGCTCCCCTCTACACAGAATGCTCCCCTCTACACAGACTGCTCCCCTCTACACAGACTGCTTCCCTCTACACAGACTGCTCCGCTCCACACAGACTGCTCCGCTCCACACAGACTGCTCCGCTCCACACAGACTGCTCTCCTCCACACAGACTGTTCCCCTCTACACAGACTGTTCCCCTCTACACAGACTGTTCCCCTCTACACAGACTGCTCTCCTCCACACAGACTGTTCCCCTCCACACAGATTGCTCACCTCCACAAAGACTGCTCTCCTCTACACAGACTGCTCTCCTCCACACAAGCTACTCTCCTCCACACAGACTTCTCCCCTCCACACAGACTGCTCCCCTCCACAAAGACTGACCCCCTCCACACAGACTGCTCCCCTCTACACAGACTGCTCCTCTCTACACAGACTGCTCCCCTCCACACAGACTTCCCCCCTCCACACAGACTGCTCCCCTCCACACAGACTGCTCCCCTCCACACAGACTGCTCCCCTCCACACAGACTGCTCCCCTCCACACAGACTGCTCCCCTCCACACAGACTGCTCCCGTCTACACAGACTGCTCTCTTCCACACAGGCTGCGCCCCTCCACACAGACTGCGCCCGTCCACACAGACTGTTCTCCTCCACACAGACTGCTCTTCTCCACACTGCCTACTCTCCTCCACACAGAATGCTCCCCTACACACAGACTGCTCTCCTCTACACAGACTGCTCTCCTCCACACAGACTGCTCTCCTCCACACAGACTGCTCTCCTCCACACAGACTGCTCCCCTCTACACAGACTGCTCCCCTCCACACAGACTGCTCTCCTCTACACAGACTGCTCTCCTCTACACAGACTGCTCTCCTCCACACAGACTGCTCTCCTCTACACAGACTGCTCCCCTCCACACAGACTGCTCCCCTCCACACAGACTGCTCTCCTCCACACAGACTGCTCCCCTATACACAGACTGCTCTCCTCCACACAGACTGCTCTCCTCCACACAGACTGCTCTCCTCCACACAGACTTCTCCCCTCTACACAGACTGCTCCGCTCCACACAGACTGTTCCCCTCCACACAGACTGCTCTCCTCCGCACAGACTGCTCCCCTCTGCACAGACTGCTCCCCTCCACAGAGACTGTTCTCCTTCACACAGACTGTTTGCCTCCACACAGACTGCTCCCCTCCACACAGACTGTTCCCCTCCACACAGACTGTTCCCCTCCACACAGACTGCTCTTCTCCACACAGACTGCTCTCCTCCACACAGACTGCTCTCCTCCATACAGACTGCTCCCTTCCACACAGACTGCTCCCCTCTACACAGACTGCTCCGCTCCACACAGACTGTTCCCCTCCACACAGACTGCTCTCCTTCACACAGACTGCTCCCCTCCACACAGACTGCTCCCCTTTACACAGACTGCTCCCCTCTACACAGACTGCTCCCCTCCACACAGACTGCTCCTCTCCACACAGACTGCTCCCCTCTACACAGACTGCTCCCCTCCACACAGACTGCTCCCCTCCACACGGACTGCTCCCCTCCACACAGACTGCTCCCCTCCACACAGACTGCTCCCCTCTACACAGACTGCTCCCCTCCACACAGACTGCTCCCCTCTACACAGACTGCTCCCCTCTACACAGACTGCTCCCCTCTACACAGACTGCTCCGCTCCACACAGACTGCTCCGCTCCACACAGACTGTTCCCCTCCACACAGACTGCTCTCCTCTACACAGAGTGCTCTCCTCTACACAGACTGCTCTCCTCCACACAGACTGCTCCCCTCCACACAGACTGCTCCCCTCCACACAGACTGCTCTCCTCCACACAGACTGCTCCCCTATACACAGACTGCTCTCCTCCACACAGACTGCTCTCCTCCACACAGACTTCTCCCCTCTACACAGACTGCTCCGCTCCACACAGACTGCTCCCCTCCACACAGACTGCTCTCCTCCGCACAGACTGCTCCCCTCTGCACAGACTGCTCCCCTCCACAGAGACTGTTCTCCTTCACACAGACTGTTTGCCTCCACACAGACTGCTCCCCTCCACACAGACTGCTCTTCTCCACACAGACTGCTCTCCTCCACACAGACTGTTCCCCTCCACACAGACTGCTCTCCTTCACACAGACTGCTCCCCTCCACACAGACTGCTCCCCTTTACACAGACTGCTCCCCTCTACATAGACTGCTCCCCTCCACACAGACTGCTCCTCTTCACACAGACTGCTCCTCTTCACACAGACTGTTCCCCTCCACACAGACTGCTCCCCTCTACACAGACTGCTCCCCTCTACACAGACTGCTCCCCTCTACACAGACTGCTCCCCTCCACACAGACTGCTCCCCTCTACACAGACTGCTCCCCTCTACACAGACTGCTCCGCTCCACACAGACTGTTCCCCTCCACACAGACTGCTCTCCTCTACACAGACCGCTCTCCTCCACACAGACTGTTCCCCTACACACAGATTGCTCCCCTCCACACAGACTGCTCCCCTCCACACAGACTGCTCCCCTCCACACAGGCTGCTCCTCTCCACACAGGCTGCTCCCCTCCACACAGACTGCTCTCCTCTACACAGACTGCTCTCCTCCACACAAGCTACTCTCCTCGACACAGACTGCTCCCCTCCACAAAGACTGACCCCTTCCACACAGACTGCTCCCCTCCACACAGACTGCTCCCCTCCACACAGACTGCTCCCCTCTACACAGACTGCTCCCCTCTACACAGACTGCTCCCCTCCACACAGACTTCCCCCCTCCACACACACTGCTCTCCTCTACACAGACTGCTCTCCTACACACAGTCTGTTACCCTCCACACAGACTGTTCCCCTCCACACAGACTTCTCTCCTCTACACAGACTGCTCCCCTCCACACAGGCTGCTCCTCTCCACACAGACTGCTCCCCTCCACACAGACTGCTCTCTTCTACACAGACTGCTCTCTTCTACACAGACTGCTCTCCTCCACACAGACTGCTCTCCTCCACACAGACTGACCCCTTCCACACAGACTGCTCCCCTCTACACAGACTGCTCCCCTCTACACAGACTGCTTCCCTCTACACAGACTGCTCCCCTCCACACAGACTGCTCTCCTTCACACAGACTGCTCCCCTCCACACAGACTGCTCCCCTTTACACAGACTGCTTCCCTCTACACAGACTGCTCCCCTCCACACAGACTGCTCCTCTTCACACAGACTGTTCCCCTCCACACAGACTGCTCCCCTCTACACAGACTGCTCCCCTCCACACAGACTGCTCTCCTTCACACAGACTGCTCCCCTCCACACAGACTGCTCCCCTTTACACAGACTGCTCCCCTCTACACAGACTGCTCCCCTCCACACAGACTGCTCCTCTTCACACAGACTGTTCCCCTCCACACAGACTGTTCCCCTCCACACAGACTGCTCTCCTCCACACAGACTGCTCTCCTCCACACAGACTGCTCTCCTCCACACAGACTGACCCCTTCCACACAGACTGCTCCCCTCTACACAGACTGCTCCCCTCTACACAGACTGCTTCCCTCTACACAGACTGCTCCCCTCCACACAGACTGCTCTCCTTCACACAGACTGCTCCCCTCCACACAGACTGCTCCCCTTTACACAGACTGCTCCCCTCTACACAGACTGCTCCCCTCCACACAGACTGCTCCTCTTCACACAGACTGTTCCCCTCCACACAGACTGCTCCCCTCCACACAGACTGCTCCCCTCCACACAGACTGCTCCCCTCCACACAGACTGCTCCCCTCTACACAGACTGCTCCCCTCTACACAGACTGCTCCCCTCCACACAGACTGCTCCCCTCCACACAGACTGCTCCCCTACACACAGACTGCTCCCCTACACACAGACTTCTCCCCTCTACACAGACTGCTCTCCTCCACACAGGCTGCGCCCCTCCACACAGGCTGCGCCCCTCCACACAGACTGCGCCCCTCCACACAGACTGTTCTCCTCCACACAGACTTCTCTCCTCCACACTGCCTACTCTCCTCCACACAGACTGCTCTCCTCCACACTGCCTACTCTCCTCCACACTGCCTACTCTCCTCCACACAGACTGCTCTCCTCCACACAGACTGCTCTCCTCCACACAGACTGCTCTCCTCCACACAGACTGCTCACCTCCACACAAACTGCTCTCCTCCACACAAATTGTTCCCCTCCACACAGACTGTTCCCTTCCACACAGACTGTTCCCTTCCACACAGACTGTTCCCTTCCACACAGACTGATCCCTTCCACACAGACTGCTCCCTTCCACACAGACTGCTCCCTTCCACACAGACTGCTCCCCTCCACACAGACTGTTCCCCTCTGCACAGACGGCTCCCCTTCACACAGACTGTTCGCCTCCACACAGACTGTTCCCCTCCACACAGACTGCTCCCCTCCACACAGACTGCTCCCCTCCACAGAGACTGTTCTCCTACACACAGACTGTTCTCCTACACACAGACTGTTCTCCTACACACAGACTGTTCGCCTCCACACAGACTGCTCCCCTCCACACAGACTGCTCCCCTCCACACAGACTGCTCTCCTCCACACAGACTGCTCCCCTACACACAGACTGCTCTCCTCCACACAGACTGCTGTCCTCCACACAGACTTCTCCCCTCTACACAGACTGCTCTGCTCCACACAGACTGTTCCCCTCCACACAGACTGCTCTCCTCCACACAGACTGCTCTTCTCCGCACAGACTGCTCCCCTCCACACAGACTGCTCCCCTCCACACAGACTGCTCCCCTCCACACAGACTTCTCCCCTCCACACAGACTGCTCTCCTCCACACAGACTGCTCCCCTCCACACAGACTGCTCCCCTCCACACAGACTGTTCTCCTCCACACAGACTGCTCCCCTCCACACAGACTTCTCCCCTCCACACAGACTTCTCCCCTCTACACAGACTGCTCCGCTCCACACAGACTGTTCCCTTCCACACAGACTGCTCTCCTTCACACAGACTGTTCCCCTCCACACAGACTGCTCTCCTTCACACAGACTGCTCCCCTCTACACAGACTGCTCCCCTCTACACAGACTGCTCCCCTCTACACAGGCTGCTCCTCTCCACACAGACCGTTCCCCTCCACACAGACTGCTCCCCTCCACACAGACTGCTCCCCTCTACACAGAATGCTCCCCTCTACACAGAATGCTCCCCTCTACACAGACTGCTCCCCTCCAATAGACTGCTCCCCTCCACACAGACTGCTCCCCTCTACACAGACTGCTTCCCTCTACACAGACTGCTCCGCTCCACACAGACTGTTCTCCTCCACACAGACTGCTCTCCTCCACACAGACTGTTCCCCTCCACACAGACTGTTCCCCTCCACACAGATTGCTCACCTCCACACAGACTTCTCCCCTCTACACAGACTGCTCCCCTCCACACAGGCTGCTCCTCTCCTCACAGACTGCTCCCCTCCACACAGGCTGCTCCTCTCAACACAGACTGCTCCCCTCCACACAGACTGCTCTCCTCTACACAGACTGCTCTCCTCCACACAAGCTACTCTCCTCCACACAGACTGCTCCCCTCCACAAAGACTGACCCCTTCCACAAAGACTGACCCCCTCCACACAGACTGCTCCCCTCTACACAGACTGCTCCTCTCTACACAGACTGCTCCCCTCCACACAGACTTCCCCCCTCCACACAGACTGCTCCCCTCCACACAGACTGCTCCCCTCCACACAGACTGCTCCCCTCCACACAGACTGCTCCCCTCCACACAGACTGCTCCCCTCCACACAGACTGCTCCCGTCTACACAGACTGCTCTCCTCCACACAGGCTGCGCCCCTCCACACAGACTGCGCCCGTCCACACAGACTGCTCCCCTCCACACTGCCTATTCTCCTCCACACAGACTGTTCTCCTCCACACAGACTGCTCTCCTCCACACTGCCTACTCTCCTCCACACAGACTGCTCCCCTCCACACTGCCTACTCTCCTTCACACAGACTGCTCTCCTCCACACAGACTGCTCTCCTCCACACAGACTGCTCACCTCCACACAAACTGCTCTCCTCCACACAAATTGTTCCCCTCCACACAGACTGTTCCCTTCCACACAGACTGTTCCCTTCCACACAGACTGATCCCTTCCACACAGACTGCTCCCTTCCACACAGACTGCTCCCTTCCACACAGACTGCTCCCTTCCACACAGACTGCTCCCTTCCACACAGACTGCTCCCCTCCACACAGACTGCTCCCCTCCACACAGACTGCTCCCCTCCACACAGACTGCTCTCCTCCACACAAGCTACTCTCCTCCACACAGACTGCTCCCCTCCACAAAGACTGACGCCTTCCACAAAGACTGACCCCCTCCACACAGACTGCTCCCCTCTACACAGACTGCTCCTCTCTACACAGACTGCTCCCCTCCACACAGACTTCCCCCCTCCACACAGACTGCTCCCCTCCACACAGACTGCTCCCCTCCACACAGACTGCTCCCCTCCACACAGACTGCTCCCCTCCACACAGACTGCTCCCCTCCACACAGACTGCTCCCCTCCACACAGACTGCTCCCGTCTACACAGACTGCTCTCCTCCACACAGGCTGCGCCCCTCCACACAGACTGCGCCCGTCCACACAGACTGTTCTCCTCCACACAGACTGCTCTCCTCCACACTGCCTACTCTCCTCCACACAGACTGCTCCCCTCCACACTGCCTACTCTCCTTCACACAGACTGCTCTCCTCCACACAGACTGCTCTCCTCCACACAGACTGCTCACCTCCACACAAACTGCTCTCCTCCACACAAATTGTTCCCCTCCACACAGACTGTTCCCTTCCACACAGACTGATCCCTTCCACACAGACTGCTCCCTTCCACACAGACTGCTCCCTTCCACACAGACTGCTCCCTTCCACACAGACTGCTCCCCTCCACACAGACTGCTCCCCTCCACACAGACTGCTCTCCTCTACACAGACTGCTCTCCTCCACACAAGCTACTATCCTCCACACAGACTGCTCCCCTCCACAAAGACTGACCCCTTCCACACAGACTGCTCCCCTCCACACAGACTGCTCCCCTCTACACAGACTGCTCCCCTCTACACAGACTGCTCCCCTCCACACAGACTTCCCCCCTCCACACAGACTGCTCTCCTCTACACAGACTGCTCTCCTCCACACAGACTGTTACCCTCCACACAGATTGCTCCCTTCCACACAGACTTCTCCCCTCTACACAGATTGCTCCCCTCCACACAGGCTGCTCCTCTCCACACAGACTGCTCCCCTCCACACAGACTGCTCCCCTCCACACAAGCTACTCTCCTCCACACAAGCTACTCTCCTCCACACAGACTGCTCCCCTCCAGAAAGACTGACCCCCTCCACACAGACTGCTCCCCTCCACACAGACTGCTCCCCTCCACACAGGCTGCGCCCCTCCACACAGACTGCTCTCCTCCACACTGCCTACTCTCCTCCACACTGCCTACTCTCCTCCACACTGCCTACTCTCCTCCACACTGCCTACTCTCCTCCACACAGACTGCTCTCCTCCACACAGACTGCTCACCTCCACACAAACTGCTCTCCTCCACACAGACTGTTCCCTTCCACACAGACTGTTCCCTTCCACACAGACTGTTCCCTTCCACACAGACTGTTCCCTTCCACACAGACTGTTCCCTTCCACACAGACTGCTCCCTTCCACACAGACTGCTCCCTTCCACACAGACTGCTCCCTTCCACACAGACTGCTCCCCTCCGCACAGACTGCTCCCCTCCACACAGACTGCTCCCCTCCACAGAGACTGTTCTCCTACACACAGACTGTTCGCCTCCACACAGACTGTTCCCCTCCACACAGACTGCTCTCCTTCACACAGACTGTTCCCCTCCACACAGACTGCTCTCCTCCACACAGGCTGCTCCTCTCCACACAGACCGTTCCCCTCCACACAGACTGCTCCCCTCCACACAGACTGCTCCCCTCTACACAGAATGCTCCCCTCTACGCAGAATGCTCCCCTCTACACAGACTGCTCCCCTCCAATAGACTGCTCCCCTCCACACAGACTGCTTCCCTCTACACAGACTGCTTCCCTCTACACAGACTGCTCCGCTCCACACAGACTGTTCCCCTCCACACAGACTGCTCTCCTCCACACAGACTGTTCCCCTCTACACAGACTGCTCTCCTCCACACAGACTGTTCCCCTCCACACAGATTGCTCACCTCCACACAGACTTCTCCCCTCTACACAGACTGCTCCCCTCCACACAGACTGCTCCCCTCCACACAGACTGCTCCCCTCCACACAGACTGCTCCCGTCTACACAGACTGCTCTCCTCCACACAGGCTGCGCCCCTCCACACAGACTGCGCCCGTCCACACAGACTGTTCTCCTCCACACAGACTGCTCCCCTCCACACTGCCTACTCTCCTTCACACAGACTGCTCTCCTCCACACAGACTGCTCTCCTCCACACAGACTGCTCTCCTCCACACAGACTGCTCACCTCCACACAAACTGCTCTCCTCCACACAAATTGTTCCCCTCCACACAGACTGTTCCCTTCCACACAGACTGTTCCCTTCCACACAGACTGCTCCCTTCCACACAGACTGCTCCCTTCCACACAGACTGCTCCCCTCCACACAGACTGCTCTGATCTACACAGACTGCTCTCCTCCACACAGACTGCTCTCCTCCACACAGACTGCTCCCCTCCACATGGACTGCTCCCTCACACATAGATTGGTCCCCTTACACAGACTGCACCCCCACACACAGATGGCTCTCCTCTGCACAGACTGCTCCCCCTCACACAGATGGCTCCCCTCAGCACAGACTGCTCCCCCTCACACAGATGGCTCTCCTCTGCACAGACTGCTCCCTCATACACAGACTGCTCTTCCACACACAGACTGCTCCCCCACACACAGACTGCTCCCCCACACACAGACTTCTCCTTCACACATAGATTGGTCCCCTTACACAGACTGTTTCCCACCACAGACACTCATCCTCCAATCAGACTGCTAAGATTCAGTCCATGTCTCCGCTCTTACGCTGACAGCTTTTGAACATTCAATCTATAATGACCCACTATCCGGCTTCATTGACCTGGCATGGCACATGTTTGCCCACCACATGGCAAGTCAGCAGCTCTTTATACAACTGCTCCATCTTCAGGACCCAGCCGTGGAGACATCTCAGATCATCATCCATGAGGCTTAGAAGGGAACCGCTCCAGAATGTATTTGCTTGGTTATCAGTAAAGATGAACGAATTGGTTCAAAGAGAATTGAATGTGCCTTGAATTTTTCGCAAAAATTTGATTTCCCCCAAATCCAAATTTTGGATGATTCACATTGTACAAATTCTGCAATAGGGTAGCCAGACGTTGTTTTTCTTAATTGCAGAGGGTTGTGGAAGGGGTTAATAAAATATAAATTGACACCTTTGCGCTCCCCTTTCCCACTATTGAGTCCTCAATGAAGCTCTCTGGGGACCTTCCTCTCCTTCAGTATGTGACGTCCTCTTCCGGAATCTTCCCTCTGTCCCAAGGCTTCTAGCTCCAAGTAAGCCACTGACGGCACAACCTTGACACCATGTGCCAAGACCGTAGAGGCCTAAAGCGTACCAGAAGCCACCGTGCAACGAAGATGCCAGGAGATGACGGTGAACACCAAAGAAAAGAGGCTCGATGGAGTGCACGGGGGGCACTGGGACAGGTGAGGGGTGAAGTGATAATCTGATGTAGTAGATTTCCTTCTCAGTGCCACACTGCGTCCCCATTCTGAAGCCACCCCCGAGTGTTGACCTCTACCTGGCCGGGAACTGGCAAAGTCGAAGAGGAAATTCACGCACCCCAGATTGCAGACATTTCCACCAATGTCCCACTTGTCTGGACGTAGCTTTTCAGAAATCCATGACCTTAACTGCGAAATCACCACACTAAGGATACAATGAATTTCCAGGAGGAGAATGTCTGGAACTATCGATGTTTTCAGGGTCATTCCATGGAGAGGAGCGTTGTCCTCACTTGGATCCGACCCTTTGTGTGGGAAGTTCTCACAGTTGATTCTGGTTTTTACGTGAAATGTCCACTGTGAAATCAAAGGCGACTTTGTCTGCACTGCGAATATTTCCAGTGACTTCAGCTTTTTCCAGGAGACATAACACCCGTATACTGGGAAGGAGAAATGTGTGGCTCTCAACAGTCCCAAGACGAGGGAGGAAGAACGGACGTTTTATAGACAACCGTTTCCCCGACCAGTGTAACCTTCCCTGGATCCCGGGACATGGAGACATCTCTTTGGTACTGTTCAGTCCTAGACCCGTCATCCACTTTATAATCTCTATTTCTACAGAAAGACACACAGGCCATGCAACATATACAGTGGGTACGGAAAGTATTCACACCCCTTTACATTTTTCACTCTTTGTTTCATTGCAGCCATTTAGTATATTTTTTGCTTATTAATGTACACTCTACACCCCATTCCTCATCTTCCCATCCCCCATCTTGACAGAAAAAAACAGAAATGCAGAAATTTTTGCAAATTTATTAAATTAGAAAAACTGAAATATCCCATGGTCATAAGTATTCAGCCCCTTTGCTCAGTATTGAGTAGAGGCACCCTCCCTTTTGAGCTAGTACAGCCATGAGTCTTCTTGGGATCCTGGATTTGGGGATCCTTGGCCATTCTTCCTAGCAGATCCTCTCCAGTTCCGTCAGGTTGGATGGTGAATGTTGGTGGACGCCATTTTCAGGTCTCTCCAGAGATGCTCAATTGGGTTTATGTCAGGGCTCTGGCTGGGCTGGTCAAGAATGGTCACAGAGTTGTTCTGAAGCCGCTCCTTTGTTATTTTAGCTGTGTGCTTAGGGTCATTGTCTTGTTGGGGGTGAACCTTCAGCCAAGTCTGAGGTCCAGAGCATCTGGAGGAGGTTTTCTTCCAGGATATCTCTGTACTTGGCCGCATTCATCTTTTCTTCAATTGCCACCAGTTGTCCTGTCCCTGCCCCCATAGCATGATGCTGCCTCCACCATGTCTCACTGTGGGGATTATATTGGGCAGGTGATGAGCAGGGCCTGGTTTTCTCCACACATGCTGCTTATAATTATCACCAAAAAGTTCTATCTTAGTCTCATCAGACCAGAGAATCTTATTTCTCATAGTCTGGGAGTCCTTCATGTGTTTTTTTACCAACTCTACGCGGGCTTTCATATGTCTTGCACTGAGGAGAGGCTTCCATCGGCCACTCTGCCATAAAGGCCCGACTGGAGGATAGGTGACTTTGTGGAGCTTCCTCCCCTCTCGCTACTGCATCTCTGGAGCTCAGCCGCAGTGATCTTGGGGTTCTTCTTTACCTCTCTCACCAAGGCTCTTCTCCCACGATTACTCAGTTTGGGTGGACGGCCGGGTCTAGGGAGAGTTCTGGTGGTCCCAAACTTTTTCCATTTAAGGATTATGGAGGCCACTGTGCTCTTAGGAACCTTGACTACTGCAGAAATTCTTTTGTAACCTTGGCCAGATCTGTGCCTTGCCACAATTCTGTCTCTGAGCTCCTTGGGCAGTTCCTTTGACCTCATGATCCTCATTTGGTGTGACATGCAGTGTGAGCTGTGAGGTCTTATATAGACAGGGGTGCGCATTTCCAAATCACGTCCTATCAGTGTAATTACACACAACTGGACTCCAATGAAGGAGGAGAACCATCTCAAGGAGGATCATAAGGAAATGGACAACATGTGACTTACATATGAGTGTCTGAGCAAAGGGGCTGAATACTTATGACCATGTGTTATACTGAGCAAAGGGGCTGAATACTTATGACCATGTGATATACTGAGCAAAGGGGCTGATTACTTATGACCACGTGTCCTACTGAGCAAAGGGGCTGAATACTTATGACCATGGGATATTTCATTTTTTCTTGTTTAATAAATTTGCAAACATTTCTACATTTCTGTTTTTTTTCATGTCAAGATGTAAGATGGGGGATGGGGGATAGGAAGATGGGAAGATGGGGGATGGGAAGATGGGGGATGGGAAGATCGGGGATGGGGGCAGATTGCACATTAATGAGAATTTACCAAATGGCTGCAATGAAACAAAAGTAAAAAATTTAAAGGGGTGTGAATACTTTCCCTACCCACTGTATATGGGGTGAAGGGACCTCAGCAATGAACTCAGTGTCAGCCACCAGTCAGCTCCTATAACACCCAAAGTAACCAAACACCTCGCCATACCTCCTAGCAGCAGAAAATACCGCAATGCAGCCTTTATAACACTGTGCAGCATTTAATACGTCTCCAGCAACATAACCAGAATGCAGCCCTAAACACCGCCCCTTTATTCCCCAATCTCCCCAGTACAGCACCACTGACAGCAGCGTTCTCCCACCTCGCACTCTTAGGCCCTGTGCGCACGCTGCGGATTTTACCGCGCAATTGCCGTGGATTTCGCTGACGGAATGCTTCAGATGTTTATAACCTTTCTGCAGTCCTTCTCCAGCAAAACCTATGGGGATAAAAAAATGCTGTGCGCACACTGCGTTTTTTTGGCCCTGCGGGTTTTGCTGCGGAATTTCCGCTGCGGAATTAATGTGCATGTCACTTCTTTTCCGCAGGTCCCTGCGGTTTCGAGGGCTGGCAGATCAATCACCCGCTGACTCTGGGTCAGCCGAGGATTGATCCCCGGTATCTGGCCAGATGCTGCTCCCTATATAAAGTTTATAGGGAACAGAATCTGGCCCAAAGGGGTAGGAGCAAGCGCTTCATACTCACCGATGAGCGGGCGGCTGTCACACTGCTCCCGCGGCAGCTCTTTCATCTTCCAGAGCCGCCGCTCATTAGGCTCATAACACATTCACGCCTTCTCTGCTCACCGGTATCTGTGATTGGTTGCAGGCAGACACGCCCCCACGCTGAGTGACAGCTGTCTCACTGCAACCAATCACAGCCGCCGGTGGGCGGGTCTATAGCGAACAGTAAAATAAATAAATATTTAAAAAAAATCTACGTGTGGTCCCCCCAATTTTGATAACCAGCCAGATAAAGCCTCATAGCTGGGGGCTGGTATTCTCAGGCTGGGGAGCCCCACGTTATGGGGAGCCCCCCTGCCTAAAAATATCAGCCAGCAGACACCCGGAATTGCCGCATCCATTAGATGCGACACTCCCGGGACTTTTCCCGACTCTTCCTGTTGCCGTGATGCGGTGGTAATAAGGAGTTAATGGCAGCCCATAGCTGCCACTAAGTCCTAGGTTAGTGATGGCAGGTGTCTGAGACACCCCCTCATCACTAAACTGTAGGTAAAAGTAAATAAACACAAACACCCCAAAAATCCTTAATTTGAAATAAAAGACAAAAAAGCCCCCTCTTTCACCAGTTTATTAACCCCACCAATAACAGCCCTCCAGGTCCGACGTAATCCACAGGAGGTCCAACGACGCTTTCAGCCCTGCTACACCTGACACTCACAGCGAGTGCCATAGGTCTCCTGCTTCCAGGCCGGCTCATGCATATGCAATTCTGCACTGCTGTCAGGACCGAGAGGACTGGTAGACCCAGGAGGTGGATCCGCTAGACCGAGCACCCCACCGGGGGGCAGGGTACACGGCAGCCGGAGCACTGGCGTGGCCGGGACGGGAGCCGCGTCCCACAGGGGACGGGAAGACCAAAGTCACTGGGGTCACGGAGTTCCTAAGACTGTACGGTATACTGGTACAGGTGCCGGGTAGCAAAGACAAACAGTAGTCCAGGTAACGGGACACAGCACAAGGGGACCTGAGCACCTAGCTCATAAGACTAAGCTTCAAGACATGTTGATCAGGGCCCGCCCACATGGAAAGGCCAGTCTTATATACCCAGCACAGCCCTATGTCATATCCTGCTTCAGGTGTGCTGGGCCTATAAGACCAGGAGAATGGGCGCGGCCCGGTCCTATACAGAGGCATGAGTCTAGGACTCAGAGTCAGACACATGAGACTGGAGACAGGACACAGGAGAGCACGAGCGGGAGCGGTAGCCATGACCGGTGGACACGTGGACTGGATCAGTGGGCAAGGAGCGGTGGTGCACTGACGAGGCTGGATCAGTGGATACGGAGCGGTGGTGCGATGCATGTGCGACTGGATCAGTGGGTACAGAGCGGTGGTGCGATGCATGTGCGACTGGATCAGTGGGTAAGGAGTGCTGCCGGGACAACGGGAACGTGACAACTGCACAGCCGACCCGTAAGTAGCAGAGCGCCGAAGACAGCCGCATGGGACACAGCATCGCGGGAGACTTCAGCACCATGGACAGCAGGAGTGGGGACAGGTGAGCATCTCCCTGTGCTATCAAAATAACGCAGGGACATACCACAGCAAATCCGCAGCAAACTGCGGTAAAACCGCATGCGGATTTCGGGTGCAGTTTCCTGCGGCTTTTTATTGCAGGTGCGGTAATATTTCAGAGGGTCCAGAATTTTCTTGAGAAAATTCCATTTTCTAGTGCGCACAGGGCCTTACACAACATGTTCCCTAATCCACCCTTCTCAGTATGCGAAACCTTTCTCATTTCTACCCTTCCCGGATAGGCAAAAGCACTGGTGATGCTGGCGGTGGAGGAAGGGTGACGGGAACCTATGGTCAGATGACGATGATGCCAGTGCTGGGCCTTCATTCCTTGTAATCTTGCACAATGCACCCAGAATGGTTGGCAGCATCAGCGCGGTTTCTGCTTTCGAGCTCCTGCTTTATGCCAATGGCCGTGTCTCCTCATGCAAGACATAGAGAATGTCAACAAGGAACAGACGGTGAAGAGAAAGAAGAAAGTGCTGCTTGGAGTAGTGGACTCAAGTCATAGATGAGGCGACTTGCAGAGGTGTGTGAGGTCGGTCACTTGAGTGGTGGACTCCGAGGTGGTCACCAGTCCTGGTTGGAGTCAGTCCTGGGAGTGCCGGTGACCAGCATATAGCAGGAGGTTGGATGTCTTGAGTACTGAGATGTGGCCTGGATGTTTTATCTTGTAGTACACCGTGTGCAGAATTATTAGGCAAGTTGTATTTTAGAGGATTTTTTTTTGTTATTGATGAACAACTCTGTTCTCAATCACCCAAAAGACTCATAAATATCAAAGCTTAATATATCTCACAATTTAAAGCCATCTCTAGCGGTCACTCTACACTTGTGCCTCCGGGTGTTGGTGGTTTTCTTTTGACCCCACCTGTCACTGTGCCTTAGGCCTAAAACACACATCCGTGAAAACCACGTGCGTGTAATACAGGCCGTTTTTCGGGTCCGTTTTCCCTTTTTAGGTCCGTTTTTATGGTATGTGTGGCCTGTGTGTGTATCCCGTATGCTAGCCGTCTGTGCGTGTGAAATGTCCGTGTGTGCGTGTGAAACTTAACTGACATGTGTGTGTGTTGTCCGTGAGGAATGTTGTGTGTTGCACAATGTCGGTGATACATGCCGGCTGACAGCAGACAGAGTAGCGCGATGAGAATGACCTCGGGTGAACTTCACCCGACTTCATTGTCATGCCGCGGCTCTGTCTGTGCCGTGTACTGATTAGCGGTCACCCGTGAAGAATTCACCGGTGACCGCTAATACACCGACTGACTGAAGTGTCCCCCCCTCTCTCATACTCACCGATCCCCGGCGCTGCACGGCGTTCACACTGCTCCAGCGGCTTTTTCTAATTTGAAAAAGCCGTCCGCTCATTAAACAATCTCGTATTCCCTGCTTTCCCCGCCCAC
The DNA here is from genome assembly GCF_048569485.1 of Anomaloglossus baeobatrachus. Classification (NCBI taxonomy): domain Eukaryota; kingdom Metazoa; phylum Chordata; class Amphibia; order Anura; family Aromobatidae; genus Anomaloglossus; species Anomaloglossus baeobatrachus. The sequence continues at coordinate 7,839,468 of NC_134354.1, read as the reverse complement.
CGGCGCCTATGATTGGTTGCAGTGAGACACGCCCCCACGCTGAGTGACAGGTGTCTCACTGCACCCAATCACAGCAGCCGGTGGGCGTATCACTATGGAGTATAGAAATAAATAAATAAATAATTAAAAAAACCGGCGTGCGGTTCCCCCCCAAATTTAATACCAGCCAGATAAAGCCATACGGCTGAAAACTGGTATTCTCAGGATGGGGAGCTCCACGTTATGGGGAGCCCCCCAGCCTAACAATATCAGTCAGCAGCCGCCCAGAATGGCTGCATACATTATATGCGGCAGTTCTGGGACTGTACCCGACTCTTCCCGATTTGCCCTGGTGCGTTGGCAAATCGGGGTAATAAGGAGTTATTGGCAGCCCATAGCTGCCACTAAATCCTAGATTAATCATGTCAGGCGTCTCCCCGAGATTCCTTCCATGATTAATCTGTAAGTGACAGTAAATAAACACACACACACCTGAAAAAATCCTTTATTAGAAATAAAAAACACAAACACATTCCCTGGTTCACCAATTTAATCAGCTCCAAAAAGCCCTCCATGTCCGGCGTAATCCAGGATGCTCCAGCGTCGCTTCCAGCGCTGCTCCATGGAGGTGACCGGAGCTGCAGAAGACACCGCCGCTCCTGACCGCTCCACGCAGCAAATGAAGAGAGCGTGATCAGCTGTGCTGTCACTGAGGTTACCTGGATCCAGCGGTGGATGCAGCGGTGGCCGCGGGTAACCTCAGTGACAACTCAGCTGAGCGCGCTACTCACCTCAGTTGCTGCGTGGAGCTGACAGGAGCGGCGGTGAGTAGCGCGATCAGCTGAGCTGTCACTGAGGTTAACCGCGGCCACCGCTGCATCCACCGACAGCTCAGCTGATCACGCTCTCTTCATTTGCTGCGTGGAGGTGACAGGAGCGGCGGTGTCTTCTGCTGCTCCTGTCACCTTCATGCAGCACAGCTGGAAGCGACGCTGGACCATCCTGGATTACGCCGGACATGGAGGGCTTTTTGGGGCTTATTAAATTGTTGAACCAGGGAATGTGTTTGTGTTTTTTATTTCTAATAAATTATTTTTTCGGGTGTGTGTGTGTTTATTTACTGTAATTTACAGATTAATCATGGAAGGTATCTCGGGGAGACGCCTGACATGATTAATCTAGGATTTAGTGGCAGCTATGGGCTGCCAATAACTCCTTATTACCCCGATTTGCCAACGCACCAGGGCAAATCGGGAAGAGCCAGGTACAGTCCCAGAACTGTCGCATCTAATGTATGCGGCAATTCTGGGCGGCTGTTGACTGATATTGTTAGGCTGGGGGGCTCCCCATAACGTGGGGCTCCCCATCCTGAGAATACCAGCCTTCAGCCGTATGGCTTTATCTGGCTGGTATTAAATTTGGGGGAACCGCACGCCGTTTTTTTTAATTATTTATTTATTTATTTCTATACTCCATAGTGACACGCCCAACGGCTGCTGTGATTGGGTGCAGTCAGACACCTGTCACTCAGCGTGGGGGCGTGTCTCACTGCAACCAATCATAGGCGCCGGTGGGCGGGGAAAGCAGGGAATACGAGATTGTTTAATGAGTGGCCGGCTTTTTCAAAAGAGGAAAAGCCGCCAGAGTTTAGAGAACAGCCGTGCAGCGCCGCGCCGGAGATCGGGGAACGGTAAGTATGAGAGAGGGGGGGGAACTGACCGACAGACAGCGAGAGGGACAGATAAGACAGAGAGACCGACCGACAGACATAGAGAGAGACCAACCGACGGACTGAGGGAGAGAACGAAACAGAAAAAGAAAAAAGACCGACATCACATGAAAAAAGCACAAAACGTACAGGGAGCAAACAGAGATGCATCTGTGTCATTTAGGCGTGCGCACAGACCCACTGACTTTCATTGGGTCCGTGCTGCGTGTTGCGTGCAGAAAACGGACATGCTTCCGTGCAAAACGGAGACACAAACGTAGCACGCACACGGACCCACGGACCTTAATGAAAAACGCACATGTGTCCTCAAACATTAAATAACATTGGTGCACGTTTGGCCGTGTCTCCGGTATATACGGAAACAGACCAAACTCGCACGTGTTTCACGGATGTGTGTTTCAGGCCTCAGGTCCAGCAGCTCTGAACCTCTGGTCGCACTCTCCTAGTCCTGGATTTACATCTTTCATTATTTGGAAAAGTGAAGACGATAAGGTCCTTTCTGAGGTTTTGTTTCTGCTGTTCCTTGGAGCTTTACGTATGTCGGTGTCTCAGACGTCCATGCAATGTTTGGATGTGGTAGATGTGTCCATGAGCGCAGGGTCTCGCCTGTTCCTTCACTATAGTGACTTGATCTGCTTATCTTCCCTGGCATTAGCCATGGCCGCTCTGTCGGGGTTGGCACACTGGGCAGCGTGGATTCTTATATTGAGTCATTTGGCTGTTATACAAGTCTCCGTCTACACTGGGGACGCACGACACGTCTTACCGGAACGGCTAATCTACAACCATTTCTTCTGGGGCACACGAGGATTCAATGCCACGAACCTTCTGCTTTAATCGGCAGGATAGATTGTTTCTTTGCTATTTAATCCGAGTTCTGTGAGGACGTTTCTATCCCTTGTCATGAGACGTGTTGCACCGACCTTGCGTTGTCTTGTCATTGACAGTGTGCCATTCCACTCATCTGAACATGGACCAGGAATGATAGCTTTCACGTTTTGATCACTCCTTTTTGAAAGTGTTTCTTTTGTTCCGCTTTCCACATTGCACAGCCTTTGCGTCTTCATCTTCTAGCCTGGTCTGTGCACATTTTAGTGCCCCAGGCCTTGTCGCTAGTGCATTGATCAGAGTCAGGTGAACTGCATGGCAATATGACTGTGTGACACCCTGGACTAGCCAGGTAGCCACAGTTAGACCCCCGCACAACACCTGTCTCCTAAAAAGGTGTCATCAGCCAACCAGTAAACCCTAGTCACCCCTCTCAGTGCTTGATGGACACACCAGAGGGCGGAGCCAGGCGGTTAGCCACCCCCACCGATGAGTTCAGAGGGCCTGAGGCGGGAGAAACGTCAGTACAGTAGAGTGCAGTCAGTCGGTAAAGTCTAGTGAAGTGGAGTGAAGGAGTCTGACAGGTGCCAGGGTTGGAGCCCAGGCATCTTTGGCTAGGAGGCATACGGTGGCCTCAGCCTGCAGGAGCCGGGAAGATGGCTCGGTGGAACCGTGGTGGACCGGGACAGGGTAGTGGCCCGCTGGTACCGACCCGGGGAACCGACTCGGAAACCGGAGCACAAAGGGGGGTACTCAGATCCTGAAACAAGGTCCAGAAGCCACTGGACTGAGTTAATTAACTGATTGAGGTCTGGACTATAGGTCCTTTCCCACCCAAAGTCCCGACTAAAGACAACAGCCCAACAAGGGGGATAGAAAGCCACCGCACAGGCAGAGAGATCCCACGGGTCAGCGTCTGAGGGCAAAAGGGCTCTCCCAACATACACAAAACCGGGGAGCGGACTTCCGACGCTGAAGCGCAGGTAGCCCACAAATACACAACACGGTGCAGGAGAAAGGCAGAGACCACCAACCAGGTGGGGGACCAGACGCAGCCGGCTGCGGGCACTGACCACCATCAAGTTGGTTTACCAGAGACTCGTGTACGTTACTAATTGTGAGTACAACAGTGCCCTCCAGCCGCGCACCTCCCTGCACCGCCCAACTACCTCACCAACGGGTCCCGATGTCATCATCCCTGCCCACGGAGGGGTTAACAACTTGCTACATAACATCACCCCCGGGTGCCCCGTAAACCGCAGCGGTGGTGTCCACCTTCACCACATCCCGTGGGTGGCGTCACGAACTCAATCACGGCTCCGGCCATACACCTACGTCCCCCTAAAAGTGCCAGTCCCCCTTTCAGATCGAAGTGGACCACAGGGCCCCCGGGTCCGGAGACGCTCGAGCCACCCACCAGCGAGCCCGGATCCGAGCGGCTCGGTTGCCGCCGAGCACGGGGCGGTACACCTGCAATGTGGCCGTCATCAATAACCTCACCCACTTGTCACGCTTCCCGGTTCCCGTGCCCCGCTCTCCGGTCCCCGTGGCCCGCTCCCCGCTTCCCGGCGGCGTCCCCTGCTCACCACTCCGGTCCCGGCCTCCTCTTCCTTGCCTGCGCCCTCCATGTGTCCTGCTCTCCGCTCCCGGCGCCCCTCTGCGACGTGGGACACTCAGCCGGGCACTCCTGCTTCCTCTGCACCGCCCCCTGGACTGGCTTCTGGCACACGGGCCTCGCGCATGCGCATTAGGGCGCGCGCGCGGTCATTGACCCTCTCTTAAAGGGCCAGCACCTAGAAACAGGAAATTGCATAGACAGGTACAGGGTATATTAGGATTCTCTTTCCTGGTGGGCAGGGCCTGTTCTACGTGTTTAGTAAGCTAGGAGTTCAGGTCCCCGTATTGCTGTGTCCAGTATTAACCCCTGTCTGTCTCGCAGAGCCTGTCCTGCCACGCCAGCCGGTCCTGACCAAGTCCGTTCCAGTACCACTGACGGTGACTCCGGCGGAAGATCCACCACCTCTGCAGCTCCGCCAGTCTCCAGTCCCTGGCTCCGTTTGGTGACCTGTCCCCTCGCTCAGCAGGTTCCAGATTCCGCCTGACCCTACAACCCGGCCTCGGACCCTGAGCCTCGTCACCCGGGCTACCGTCTAGAACTCCGTGTTCTCAGCGACATCTACTTTCCAGCTCTCCTACGGACTGTCTTGCTACCAATAGTGCTTCGGCTGCCGTGCATCAAGACCCTCTGGCGGGGTGACCGGCCTGGCTGCCTCACCAAGGGAACCGGTGTACGGTCCAGTGTTTCCACCACCCGGACGTAACAGCTAGAACAGGCCATGGATCCCGCCGAAGCACTAGCGGCCCAGCTGGGCAACTTGCAGCAGGAACTCGGGTGACAGCGCGAGACCCAGTCCCGCATGCTGGCCTTCATGTCCTCGGTGGATGCCCGTCTGAACACGCTGCAAGCAACTGCCACGTCCCTGGCATTTCAGGCTTCTACAGCACAGTCCACGGCCGCAGTTCCCGTGGCGGCTTCCTCGGAAGCTTCTAAACTCCGCTTGGCCTCTCCACCTCGATATGCCGGAGATCCTAAGACCTGCAGAGGATTCTTGAATCAGTGCTCCCTCCACTTTAAGCTGCTTCCGCACCTGTTTGCCTCCGACCAAGCCAAGGTGGCGTTTGTGATGTCCCATCTGGAGGGAGAAGCACTGGCCTGGATGAACCCTTTATGGGAGAAGGAGGATCCGGTAACCACCAACATCCAGGAATTCCTGCAGGCTTTTCGTATTACCTTTGACGAACCCGGACGCGCCTCCGCGTCCGCCTCATCGCTCCTCAGGCTACGTCAGGGGACTTTGACGGTGGGCCAATATGCTATCCGCTTCCGCACCTTGGCCTCCGAATTAGGGTGGAACAATGAGGCCCTAACCGCCGCCTTCTGGGAGGGACTCTCGGGCCGTATTAAGGATGAGCTGGCTGGTCGTGACGTGCCTTCTACCCTGGATGCCCTGATCGCGCTAGCGACCCGAGTGGATCTTTGCTTTCAGGAATGATCCAAAGAGGTGTCCCGCGAGAGGCGTCCGATACGGCCCTCCTCCCCACCACTGAAGTCCATCGCTCCCCAGTCGGCGTCACCTGGCGCTTCTACCTATGAGCCCATGCAGATTGACCGCCTGAGGCAGTCTGAGCAACGCAGAGCAGAACGACTAGCAAAGGGTCTCTGCTTCTACTGCGGTGATGGCACACACCTGCTACGCTCCTGTCCCGAGAAGCCGGGAAACTCCAAAGCCTAGGCTTGGTAGGAGAGGCCACCCTAGGTGCTGGGACTCTCTCAGACTCCGTTACATGGACTATTCAAGTGACTACAGAAGAGACCCGGTTCACGGCAGAGGCATATCTCGATTCTGGAGCAGCAGGCAACTTCATCCAGCAGGCCACGGTGGATAAGTACCAGGTGCCTGTTCTCCCACTAGAAAAACCACTGGTGATCGCCTCTGTAGATGGGAGACCTCTCTCTGACACCATCTCGTTGATCACCAAGCCTGTGGAAGTACGGATCGGTGCTCTGCACACCGAGAAGATCACCTTCTACGTCCTCCCGCGCATGTCTCATCAGATCCTGCTGGGACTCCCATGGTTACGGGCACACGAACCGTCGGTCAGCTGGAGTACAGGTGAAATTACCCGATGGGGCTCCTCGTGTCACGAGAGATGCCTGAAATCCATACAGCCCATCCGACGACCTCCGGTTCCAGAGTCTCTACCAGGACTGCCTTCTGCCTACTGGTCCTTCACGGACGTGTTTGATAAAAAGGAGTCAGAGGTACTACCGCCTCATCGTCCCTACGACTGTGCCATCGACTTACTGCCGGGAACTACGCCTCCTAGAGGAAGGATATACCCCTTGTCCCCTGCTGAAACACGGGCCATGTCGGCCTATATCACCGAGATCCTGGCAAAGGGGTTCATTCGGAGATCCTCGTCCCCTGCCGGAGCAGGTTTTTTCTTCGTCAAGAAGAAGGAAGGTGATCTGCGCCCTTGCATTGACTACCGGGGATTAAACCAGATCACAGTAAAAAACAAATACCCTCTGTGGGGACACGGGGCTCAGTGGGTGCTCTCGTCCACTAAAACCCGCCGCCTTTAGAAAGACAGCATGGCTCAGGGCTCATCCCAACTGAACCCCGGCCTCCCTAACCGTGGGCATAACACTACTCAGACAACACAGGATGAGGGAACCACAATAATTACACTTTATTGGATCCCCAAACAATTAACGGCACATAACACATAACCAGCAAAACACACAAATGTAACCGGCAATAGAGTCTCACCCTTCCGCTGGCTCACCAGGGATTTAGAATGTCCATGCCTCACAGGTTCCAAGCTGTCTGAGGTCTGCAAAGTCTGTAACAGGTGACTGAACTGTCCCAACCTGAGTGTCCTCCTTAGGTAGTCCTGGTTTGATGTTAAAATCCTGGCAGCCGGAGTCGAAATCCCTAGGCTGTGGATATGGTCTCCAACCGGATCCGGAGTCCCTAGATTGAAGCCATAAGATATCCTGATCCTCTAGTCAGCTTCAAAGAGCTTAGACTGGATCCATCAGTATCCATCAACAACCCCTAGTGGCTTAAAGAAGTCCTTTTTATAACCGCAACCTTCCACTTGGATACACTGCGTCCTCATCGATTGGTTGGACAAGATTGCTTCTCCCCTTGGAGGAATTTCAAGTTGCATGGACAATGTTCATTTAAATGATGTGCATAGAAAGACTGAGGGTGTACATGTAAACTGGGAGTCACCGACTAGACAATGGCTACTAAGGTAATTACATTATCAATACACAACTACAATACAATGGTTACTGGAAATGTCTGGAGAACAATACGTCTAGCTTTCAGTGGCCAACACAATTACATTGAGTCAACAAGAGTCTTGTAAAAACAATGAGGGACTTCTCCCCTGTCTATAGACAATCTATCATGCTGTCTGGCTGGATTTTAAGAAACTTTAACCCATGAGAGTCCATGTCGTCACATTCCTCCCCCTTCTTAATATTAGCCAGACATGATAGGCTTCCGATCATCCTTCTCCTCTTGACGGCATTGTCCTTTTTAATGGTGAGGTCAGCAACAGAGGCTCGCATCTATACACCTCCCCCTGATTACCTCCCCCAAGTTGAGCAGCCATATTGTGGACAAGCACTAAGGTGGGGTCCATGAGTTGGGCCTGCACAAATCTCCCACTATCAATCCTCCCCCAGTCAATAGCCACAGTGTGGTTAGGCTTACTCACGGTTCTTGGCTCAGAAGTGGATGATGGAGACCGGGAATGCAAACCATCCCTGGAAAAGATGTTAGAAAGATCCACATCAGGGTCCTGCTTGGCTTGGAGGTGGGTGATGGCTTCTTCAAACTGACTGGATAGTCCTTGTACTAGGTCATTCTCCAAAATGACTGGTGTGAGCAGGTAATTCACAAGCCCCACTTTCACTTCCCTTTGAGTGGTATCCGAAACAACAGGCTTGGTGGGGCCATCTATGAACCCCACTTCAACTTCCTCCTGGCTAGTCCCCGAAACAACAGGTGTGGGGAGGCTGTCCATAAACTCCATATGGACCTCTTCCTGGTCAGACCCCAAAGTAACTGGTGTGGGGACGGTGTCCATAAGCTCCACATCAGACTTGCTCTGATTAGTCTCCACAATGACAGGTGTGGGGAGGCTGTTCACAAGTCTCACATCAACCTCTCCCTGGTCCTTTCCCGAAATAACTGGTGTGGGGACGGTGTCCATAAGCTCCACATCAGCCTTGCTCTGGTCAGTCTCCACAATGACAGGTATGGGGAGGCTGTTCACAATCTCCACCTCGACCTCTCCCTGGTCGGTCCTTAGGTCCACATTCACACATGCCAGAGGGACGTCTGAGCGCTGGCCCTCAGCCAGGGAGACGGACAATTGGGAATCCGGTAAAGGGTCTTCCGGAGAAACAACAACTGGGCTTACCAGAGTGATGGAAGATCCAATGTCTCGAAGTCCCTGAGCCTGTATATCACCGACCTTGACCGTCTGGATGTGGGGATGGAGGATGGCTGGTGTACGGTGTCCGGCCTGCCGTAGGGTGTGGACTGGATAAACCACTTCCTCAGCTATTGGTGTTTCTTGGGAGCAGCATTCCCCAGGTCTCGTTGGTTCATCTCGGCACATGTTGACTGGTTGGAGTGGCAGACGGGCTCCAAGCATGCGGCCTCGGTTTTGGAGACAATCCTTATCTATATGTCCATTGCGCCCACATGTATAACAGCGCCATAGATTGGGAGAGTCACAGGCCCTGTCTGTAGTCCTTTGTTTTGGCGCAGCTTCTGCTGGGTAGCGGGACCATCCTTCTCGACCGGCTGGTGTTAGCAGTACTGCAGCTGGAATCCCATAAACATATTCCAGAACATAAGCCCTCTCTTCTCTTGAGGATCTAGGCCCCAATGCATCCAACAACGCTGTGGCTTGGGCCATCTTGGACAAAGTTGATTCCCGATTGTCACTAGATCCATGATGTGGCACATAGTCTAAATCCTCTGGGTCAATATCGGCGGGATCCTCATCGTCCTCTGCATCATTCTGGGCATCCCAACGGACTAATTTCCGGATCAAGTCCGACCGAGTCTCAGCGCTCCAGCAGATAATCTCTCGCCTCCGGCACAGATCCTGCAGCATCCATTTACTGCAGCGGTCGTAACTCCTCAAGATCTTAGACTGGATCCATCAGCATCCATCAACAACCCCTGGTGGCTTAAAGAAGTCCTTTTTATAACCACAACCTTCCACTTGGATACACTGCGTCCTCATCGATTGGTTGGACAAGATTGCTTCTCCCATTGGAGGAATTTCAAGCTGCATGGACAATGTTCATTTAAATGATGTGCATAGAAAGACTGAGGGTGTACATGTAAACTGGGAGTCACCGACTAGACAATGGCTACTAAGGTAATTACATTATCAATACACAACTACAATACAATGGTTACTGGAAATGTCTGGAGAACAATACGTCTAGCTTTCAGTGGCCAACACAATTACATTGAGTCAACAAGAGTCTTGTAAAAACAATGAGGGACTTCTCCCCTGTCTATAGACAATCTATCATGCTGTCTGGCTGGATTTTAAGAAACTTTAACCCATGAGAGTCCATGTCATCACACCCTCTGCCACTCATCCCCGAACTATTCGATCGGCTCTGAGGAGCTCGTGTATTCACCAAGTTGGACCTCCGTGGGGCCTATAACCTGGTTCGCATTCGCTCTGGAGACGAATGGAAGACCGCATTCAACACTCGGGATGGGCACTACGAGTATTGTGTCATGCCCTTTGGTCTGTGTAATGCTCCGGCAGTCTTTCAAGAACTGGTGAACGACGTGTTCAGAGACCTCCTCTATGTCTGTGTCGTGGTGTATCTGGACGACATCCTGGTCTTCTCTCCGGACCTACAGACCCACAGAGAGAACGTGCAGCTAGTACTCCAAAGGCTTAGAGAGAACCGTCTGTACGCCAAGTACGAGAAGTGCGTCTTTGAAAAGTCGTCTCTTCCCTTCCTGGGTTATGTAATCTCGGACACTGGCCTGCAGATGGACCCAGAGAAAGTGTCTTCCATCCTCAACTGGCGTCCTCCTTCCGGACTGAAGGCCATCCAACGCTTCCTCGGCTTTGCAAACTATTATCGTCAATTCATCCCGCACTTCTCTGCCCTGACTGCGCCTCTCTCTGCCTTGACTAAGAAGGGAGCTAATCCTAAGGACTGGCCACCGGCGGCTGATGCCGCGTTCTGCTCTTTGAAACAGGCGTTTGCTTCTTCCCCGGTTCTCCATCGCCCTGAATTGAACCGACAGTTCACCTTGGAGGTGGATGCCTCCTCCTCAGGGGCCGGGGCAGTGTTGATGCAGAAATCCTTCACCGGGAGGATGGTCACTTGCGGATTCTTCTCCAAGAGCTTCTCGGCACCCGAACGCAACTACACCATCGGTGATCGGGAGTTACTGGCCATCAAGCTGGCCTTGGAGGAATGGCGCTACCTCTTGGAGGGAGCAGTATACCCCGTGATCATCTACACAGACCACAAGAATCTGGAGTACCTACGGTCAGCCCAAAGACTGAACCCGCGACAAGCCCGCTGGTCCTTGTTTTTTGCTCGATTTGATTTCCAGCTCCATTTTCGGCCCGCAGATAAGAACGTGCGGGCAGACGCTTTGTCTAGGTCCTTCGTGCCCGTGGAGCAGGAGGAGGAGACGTTCCAGTCCATCATCAGCCCCAGTAAAGTTATTCCGGTGGCTCCTGTCGCTCTGACTCGGATACCCCCAGGGAAAACCTATGTCTCAGATACTGACAGACAGAGAGTCCTGCACTGGGGTCATGTCTCGAAGACCGCCGGCCATGCTGGTCAGAAGAAGACTTGGAGTATGATTGTCCGTCACTATTGGTGGCCGTCCCTCCGTAAAGACGTCGCAACCTTCGTCTCAGCCTGTCCATCCTGTGCCCGGAACAAGACACCCAAGCACCTACCATATGGACATCTTCTGCCTCTGCCCATTCCTTCCGTTCCGTGGCAACATATTGCAATGGACTTCATTACGGACTTACCCTTGTCCTCCGGACACACGGTCATATGGGTTGTGGTGGACCGTTTCTCAAAGATGGCTCACTTCGTTCCCATGGCCGGGCTGCCCTCTGCCCAGGAGCTAGCTGACTCCTTCATACAACACATATTCCGATTGCATGGCTTTCCTGCACACATTGTGTCCGACAGAGGAACTCAGTTTACCTCGCGCTTCTGGAGGGCTCTCTGCAAACATCTGGGAGTATCCTTGGACTTTTCTTCGGCCTACCACCCTCAGTCGAATGGCCAAGTGGAACGGGTCAATCAGATCCTGACCTCCTTCTTGCACCACTACGTCAACATCCATCACGACGATTGGTCCACGCTCCTACCTTGGGCTGAATTCTCCCACAACCAACACATCAGCGAGTCCACCTCCAGCTCTCCCTTCCAGGTCGTTTACGGACTGCAGCCTTCTGTCCCGTTGCCAGTATCCTCGGCCTCCGATGTCCCCGCGGCAGATGCTCTGGTCCGGGACTTCTCAGCTATATGGAACTCTGTCAAGACTTCCCTAGAGTGTGCTTCTTTGCGGATGAAGAGACATGCGGACAAGAGGCGCCTGGATCCCCCGTGTTTCTCCCCAGGTGATCTGGTCTGGCTTGCATCCAGATATGTCCGATTGAAGTTACCATCGTACAAGTTGGGTCCTCGTTACATCGGGCCGTTTAAAGTCATCAGCAAGATCAATGCAGTCTCCTACAAGCTGCAGCTCCCGGCCACGATGCGGATACCCAACTCCTTCCATGTCTCCTTGCTCAAGCCTGTTGTCCTTGGTCCCTTCTCCGCTAGTGCCGGTACTGCTCCTCCTCCCATCGCTGACGATGACATCTATGCGGTAAGGGATATCGTGGCCATGAAGACCGTGCGAGGTCGGCAATACTTCCTGGTGGACTGGGCTGGTAATGGTCCCGAGGATAGGTCCTGGGAGCCCCGGGAGAATGTTGGCACTCCTCTGATTCGTGCCTTCCTGTCCCGGTTGCGGGGAGGGGGGCGTGGGGGAGGGGGTACTGTCAAGCTTCCCGGTTCCCGTGCCCCGCTCTCCGGTCCCCGTGGCCCGCTCCCCGCTTCCCGGCGGCGTCCCCTGCTCACCACTCCGGTCCCGGCCTCCTCTTCCTCGCCTGCGCCCTCCATGTGTCCTGCTCCCCGCTCCCGGCGCCCCTCTGCGACGTGGGACACTCAGCCGGGCACTCCTGCTTCCTCTGCACCGCTCCCTGGACTGGCTTCTGGCACACGGGCCTCGCGCATGCACATTAGGGCGCGCGCGCGGTCATTGACCCTCTCTTAAAGGGCCAGCACCTAGAAACAGGAAATTGCATAGACAGGTACAGGGTATATTAGGATTCTCTTTCCTGGTGGGCAGGGCCTGTTCTACGTGTTTAGTAAGGTAGGAGTTCAGGTCCTCGTATTGCTGTGTCCAGTATTAACCCCTGTCTGTCTCGCAGAGCCTGTCCTGCCACGCCAGCCGGTCCTGACCAAGTCCGTTCCAGTACCACTGACGGTGACTCCGGCGGAAGTTCCACCACCTCTGCAGCTCCGCCAGTCTCCAGTCCCTGGCTCCGTTTGGTGACCTGTCCCCTCGCTCAGCAGGTTCCGGATTCCGCCTGACCCTACAACCCGGCCTCGGACCCTGAGCCTCGTCACCCGGACTACCGTCTAGAACTCCGTGTTCTCAGTGACATCTACTTTCCAGCTCTCCTACGGACTGTCTTGCTACCAATAGTGCTTCGGCTGCCGTGCATCAAGACCCTCTGGCGGGGTGACCGGCCTGGCTGCCTCACCAAGGGAACCTGATTGTGGCAGCTAAAATCTTATTTCCATCCTGCTGCTTCACTGGTGCTTCTATGCTGCTCCAGTCATTGCACTGGTTACCCATCCACTACAGAATACAATATAAACTTCCCTCCCACCCACAATGCTCTCCACAGTTCTGCACCGCCCTACATCTCCTCCTTGTCTCTGTCTACCACCCTACCATTCTCGCTGTTCCCTCAGTGACGTTTGGTGACTTGTCAGAAGTTTAGATCATAGGATGTTAGGATGGGACTGCTGATACACCCAAAGGTAGGATCGGAGTGCTGATACACCCAAAGTTAGGATCGGAGTGCTGATACACCCAAAATTAGGATCGGAGTGCTGATACACCCAAAGTTAGTATCGGAGTGCTGATACACCCAAGGATAGCATCGGAGTGCTGATACACCCAAAATTAGGATCGGAGTGCTGATACACCCAAAATTAGGATCGGAGTGCTGATACACCCACAGTTAGGATCAGAGTGCTGATATACCCAAGGATAGCATCGGAGTGCTGATACACCCAAAGTTAGGATTGGAGTGCTGATACACCAAAAGTTAGGATCGGAGTGCTGATACACCCACAGTTAGGATCAGAGTGCTGATATACCCAAGGATAGCATCGGAGTGCTGATACACCCAAAGTTAGGATTGGAGTGCTGATACATGTAAAGTTAGGATCGGAGTGCTGATACACCAAAAGTTAGGATGGGAGTGCTGATACACCCAAAGGTAGGATCGGAGTGCTGATACACCCAAGGATAGCATCAGAGTGCTGATACACCCAAGGATAGCATCGGAGTGCTGATACACCCAAAGTTAGGATCGGAGTGCTGATACACCCAAGGATATGAAGAAAAACAAAAAGCCAGCACTAAATGTGCACTTCAGCACTAAAAATTCCAAACTGTACTTATTATAAAAATTTTGAGATTTTTGGCAAAAAATTGCAATTTCTTGAGCTGCCCCGCCACGTCACGGCAAATCTCATTTGGGGCAGTCCTACACTAAAATATTTTTATAAAATGTGCCATACGGCCTCACATATGAATAGTAGAACTGCTCTTAGCAGCACTCACCTGGTCTATTTCAATCCCGTACCCATGACTGAGTCATGGCTGTGGGCGGGACAGGTCCAAGCAAATGCTGCATGAAGTAAATAGTCTGTGGACAGGGCCTGATGACTGAATGTGAACAGTCACCAACCGCCAAAATCTAGACAGATGGAATACATCCCAAATTGGGGTGCATAGCATGGTGGGGGTCAGCCACTGACCAATTCAATGAAGAAAAACAAAAAGCCAGCACTAAATGTGCACTTCATATATCATAGGATGTTAGGATGGGACTGCTGATACACCCAAAGTTAGGATCGGAGTGCTGATACACCCAAAGTTAGGATCGGAGTGCTGATACACCCAAAGTTAGGATCGGAGTGCTGATACACCCAAAATTAGGATCAGAGTGCTGATACACCCAAAGTTAGGATCGGAGTGCTGATACACCCAAGGATAGCATCGGAGTGCTGATACACCCAAAATTAGGATCGGAGTGCTGATACACCCAAGGATAGCATCGGAGTGCTGATACACCCAAAATTAGGATCGGAGTGCTGATACACCCAAAGTTAGGATCGGAGTGCTGATATACCCAAGGATAGCATCGGAGTGCTGATACACCCAAAGTTAGAATTGGAGTGCTGATACATGTAAAGTTAGGATCGGAGTGCTGATATACCAAAAGTTAGGATGGGAGTGCTGATACACCCAAAGGTAGGATCGGAGTGCTGATACACCCAAGGATAGCATCAGAGTGCTGATACACCCAAAGTTAGGATCGGAGTGCTGATACACCCAAAGTTAGGATCGGAGTGCTGATATACCCAAAGTTAGGATTGGAGTGCTAATGCATCCAAAGTTAGGATTGGAGTGCTGATACACCCAATGATAGCATCGGAGTGCTGATACATCCAAAGTTAGGATCGGAATGCTGATATATCCAAGGATAGCATCGGAGTGCTGATATACCCAAAGTTAGGATCAGAGGGCTGATACAACCAAAGTTAGGATCAGAGTGCTGATACACCCAAGGATAGCATCGGAGTGCTGATACACCCAAAGTTAGGATCGGAGTGCTGATACACCCAAAGTTAGGATCGGAGTGCTGATATACCCAAAGTTAGGATCGGAGTGCTAATACATCCAAAGTTAGGATGGTAGTGCTGATACACCCAAGGATAGCATCGGAGTGCTGATACATCCAAAGTTAGGATCGGAGTGCTGATACACCCAAGGATAGCATCGGAGTGCTGATACACCCAAAGTTAGGATCGGAGGGCTGATACACCCAAAGTTAGCAGCCGCTCTTGGCTCAGCAGTATGCTCCTTTTGGCTTTGATTAGCATTTGAAGGCACCTAGCTCAAGAAGTAGAAAGTCTATGATACAAACAACCCACTTTGTGCATGAGATCCCCAGAAATCCAATCCACAGAGTCACATTTGTCAGCTGACTGTTTCCCTTTCAAATCATTGATTAGTGGGGTTCAGCACCTGCCAGGGGTGGTGCTATGGATTGCACCAGCAAGGGTATCCAAGTGGGTATCCAAGTGGTGCCAACTGAGCGTTTGTATGATATTTCCGCCATGTGAACACGGCCTGGGTATCCGCCGGTAATGTAAATGCCCTATGGTAGGTGTGGGCCGCTGCATATTATGTATGGAATCCCAAAGCCTCTGTTTAACCACTTCCTTGCCAATCAGGTGTAACTACTGATCCCCTTTTCCTCCAGAGTTTGTCTCTGTCTTTCACACGTATGGAGCGGCTGAAGTTGATATTCGAGGCGTCGTCTGCTGTTTTCACAGAAACTTCTGCTACTGAGTGAAGCGCGGAGTAAACTGTCATCACCAGATACAAGTTACATTCCTCCACCCCCCATTATAAAGCTAAAGAGGGGTCTGCACTTTCCAAAGACCCTGGAATAACACCCAAGTGATTACGCTTTCAACGCCATTAGGAAGATTAGGCTTAAAGCCCGCAGTAAGTGAGGGTCCCGGGATGCCGCACAGGCTGTAGCGCTATGAACAGGTGCTGATCCACAGATATTGTCCCCGGAGAGACAGTCCTACTAATGCATTAGGACTTAATGCTCGAAAATGAGGAGATGAAAGCAGAGGGATCGCGGCGCAGAATGTAACCTTGGGTCCTTTGAGTGATCGGTAAAATCTCCTCTTTGTTGTGTCTCATACCGAAACATGTGAGATACCGGGTGATGGGTCCAGTCATTCCGGGACACAAGTCTTCTCCTATGGAGAGAAGTTACAGCACATTGAGTGCAGTGAAAAATGGGTTTCTCCAGAAAGTGGAGAATTTATACTACATGTAAGAAAACTTTTCACAGGTGGGCTTCTCGAAGAGGTGGTCTTACAGAGAGTGTCCACCTCCGTCAAGCCGGTCGCTCTATTGAGGAGAATCGATCTGCCATGTTTCGCCTGATGATTGAGGTTTCTTCCATTGTTGTGTTGTTAATTCTGAACTTATCTCTTGATTGACATTCACCTTGTCCTTGTTCCTGGCTCCTGTGGACTATGACCCTTCTATGTAAAAGAGGTTTCCCATTTGCCCGTGAAACCGAAAAACTGCAAGACTTAAGAAACAGTGAAGAGATCACCTCAGACCCAGCTCTTCCTTTCCCAATGTCCAATTATTGGTTTCTTTCATGCTACTTTTTCAGATCCTTCATGAATCTGACCTTGTTTTTGTGGACCTGCAGAGACCTTCATTGACCATTCTGTAGTCAGGAGACTGTAGATTTTTACCTTATACACCAAGTAGCCCCGATGTCTTACCTCTATCATCATATCAGCCATTATACAGGGTCACCTAAATCAACCTGTGCTTCAGGTCATTGGCAATCCTTCATCTTGATGAGATATTACTCTATCTTTTCAGTAGTTTTCAGATTACACTGGTTCAGGCAACATCTATAGACTAATTCTCAGGTCAGATCCTCCATAGGGTCCCCCTATGTTTCCAGGACCTGGTTCACACTCACATACTTCCAGATCAGAACTTCACAGATGTCTTCTCTAAGAAAATTAAAGACTGAATCCTTCAAGGCATTGGGTATCAAAGTCAAAGAGGTTCCATCCAGTAATTTTCTTCTTCCTGTAGAGTCGGATTCTGTCTTTGCTTGTATGAAGGATGGATTGGTAAATCCTGGCATTGATTATCGTGGTCAGAACTGTAAATAATAGGTTCTCACTTCCATCTGGATGATGATTTTACACTAATTTCTTTACCAAATCGGATCTACATCTATGTGCGATCTACAACCTAATGAAGAATAAGAAGGAAAAACAATAGAAAACTGCCTTCAAATCCCAGGAGGGTCACTACGAATACCTGATGATGGCTACTGGTTCTGTAACGCTTGTGCTGTCCTTCAGCAGATGGTGAAGTCCACCTGACCCCTCCGGTATGTCTACACTGGCAGGATCTAAAGAACCATTGACTGCAGGTCTGCTTGGGATTGCAGGAACTTTGTAAAGATTCCCTCTAGGCTAAGCTGAAGAAGTATCGTGTATGAGAGCTTGCTTTCACGGCTTCCTTTACGGGTCTTCTCATGGATCCTGATAAAGTTTCTCTCTACAATCTTCGGATTCTCTGGAGATTTCTCAGATTTGCAAATGATCATCATTATCAATTAACTTGAAGCTTCTCCCTTGACAAATTCTTGAGAGTTGAGAGAGGAGAACTTCTCTGGTGCAAGCCTCTCACCATATCAAGTCCAGCTTTTTTTCTGATCCATTTTTCAATTATCTGGAAACCAGTAGGCCATTTCCTTTGGAGGACGATGCCTCCCCAATATGAGTAGATACCGTTCTCTCTCAGCAGAGAGGAAAGAAGAAGAACCTTCCCTTTACTGGAGATGGGGAACCTCAACTTTTAATGGTGATATATCTCTGAGGGACCCAAGTTTCTGCTGAATAACATGAGTGTTCACAAGAATTGGTTTTATCAGTGTAATCCAGAATGTGGGCTCCTCTTTTTCTCCTGACTTCATTTAATTCTGGTTCTTGATTTTTTTCCCAAAGATTCTGCTTGAATCAGTATATAAGATGGCAAAGTCCAGCTCAGCTGGAGAGGCAGGTTGTGCGAGGAGGTGTGGAGAGTAAATGGAAACAACAGGTATGGAGGTCTCATACTTAGCACATTTCATTGGTCCAAACCAAATTCCAATCGAACGAACCATGTTTCCTGATGATCCACCTAGGGCAGTGGTTCCCAACCTTTCTGAGCTCTGAGAACGGGTCACAAGCCACGCTCATCTCTGAGAGAGAGCCACATCCAGCTTTCACCCCCTTACAGTAGAGACACCCAGAGCCCCCGTTACTAGTATAATTACAGCAAGGCAGTAAACCAAGATCTAGGGATTCCTACCCTACCCCCATTTAGATTTGTTCACAAAAGTCATCATCTGGAGACCGGCTCTTCATAGCTGTTTGCTAGACCTGGTGCTAATGCATTCAGTTGGCAGACAGCCACGAGCCACACATCACGGGCCCACGAGTAACATGTGGCTCCCAACCCACAGATGGGGACCCCTGACCTAGAGCAGGCTGCTCTCAAACATCTAAACCATTTGGGAGGCACCATCACATCCTTCAGTCTCTGCCCATTCAACTGGACCTTGGATCGAGATCCCAATGGCCTTCATCACCGATTCGCATTCTGCACAGGAGTTCCCTGCCACCCGGCTGGTGCTGGATCACTTCCCTGTAATGGTTGAATACATTCCTGCCTCTGATGTGCCCGAATCTATAATACACCCCCATGTTTATACACCTAGGTCTGTGATACTCCCCTACGTAGCGTAGGATGGACTCCTACCTGTGATATACCGCTATCTACAATACAGTAATGCTAACCATACGCCCTGGTCCATGGCACACCCCTGTGCATAAGTCACCCCTGTACAATACAACTTATCTATTATACACCCGTCTATACGTCAGGTAGGAGGAGATCTGCGTGTAGCAAAGTCAACGAGGGCCCGGCTGCTCCCTGTTCTAAATTTACATCTTGAGTGATTTTTTCACACAGGACAGTGGGAAGAACTACCTTTAACATGGCTGCATTTCCTTGCATCCACAGGCACAACAGTCTGCAATGGAGCCGCGGAAGCGTAGGACGTCGGTACGGGAGGCAGAAACACTACCAGTGAGCCACAGGCTGCACTGTTATCTGTGAGAGGATGTCACCCGCCTCAATAGTTATCTTCTTCACATACATATTGTTTTGGTGTATACAGACACATCTCTATTTTTTTTTTACATATATATATATATATATATATATATATATATATATATATATTTAACTGAGTTAAGGAAAAAAATTCAGCTCCAAAATTGTGATTTTAGTAAAAACAACAGAAAATATTTTTTTTTATCAATAATAACGGATAATGCACAAACAGAAAATGCAGCAAAAAAAACCCCAACAAAGAACGTCTGCAGCAAATGGAGGTGGATAGGAACGCTGGTGTGGGCGGTGTAAGGGGTCCACATAGATACAGACCTGCCGGCCATGTAAAGGGTTAATGTTGCTAGCCTTGAAGTGAGTGACTGGCCAGATTTCTAGGAATCCGAGTGGTTGGTGCAGATGTGCCCCCTCGTTGCCCGCTCCTCTTGGTGACAGCTGGCATTTTTATGGGTGACGTGTGATGACAGTTGTACGGAGCGCGGTCCCTTGGATCGGACATTGGTGATTTATCACATTTCTCATTGATTCCGGGCTGCGGCAGGCGAGATCTGACACCGGGGTGACGGGGGGCAGCAGGCTGCGGGTATAAATAGCCACATACGTGCTTCCTATACAGGCATGTTCTGTATGTACCAGGACTGTCAATCACCAAAGATGAAATCACCAGCTGCCGAATCTCATGGGGGTGTCTGGGGGCAAATGTAAAAATATCCTGATGCGGTAAGATGGACGCCGTGGGGTGAGGGGGGGGAAGATAATTCTTAAGAGATCTGATTCTAAAATATACGGATGCTTTAGGTGAAGCGAGGAAAGAAGAAGAATTACGAAGAATTACGCAGAGGTGCAAGACTCGGGTTTATGAAAATTGTTTCATACCCAATGACGGATTCTTCTGTTTCCTTCTGCCCTGATTTAAAAATAAAAAACATAAACTATAAACATTTTGATTGTTACCCGTCACGTATGGATGTTGCATGAAATGCCGTACAAGTGTAACTTCCCGCAGCTTTCCTTCAGGTGCACAGACTGTCCTCCGGGCAGTGAAGCTTCCTCGCTGCCATTGTGCCGTAGATGAATCAGAAACGCGCGTCCTCCACTCGCGCGTCCTCCACTCCTTCACATTGTGCTCAGTTACATTTTTTTCATCAGGAACATCACTGCTATACACTACAGCAGAGGTCTCAAACATGCGGCCCCTCACGCTGCTTGTTGCGGCCCCCAGACACCTGGACCCTGTGACGATTGCGCCTGGTACATACACGGGGCCGCCGCCGCCAGCACTTTTTTTCCGGCGAGTATAATCTGTGCACCGCGCAGAGCAGAACGTTTCTACACAGCTTTACTAATAGCAGCTGCCGCCGGCCAATCAGAGGCCAGCAGCCAACGAGGGTGTATTCTGATTGGCCGGTGCAGCTGCCATTAGTAAAGCTGTGAGGAGAGCAGCAAAACCGCAAATTGTTCCCCAGTAGGAACGCACTGATGGCGGCGGCTCTATGTACTGGACAGCAATAACCATGGCCCTCACGGGGTCTAGGTGGCTGCGGCTTCAAGAAGCAGGTAAGGAAGACACCGAGGGAACAGAGCAAAGGTGAGAAAAATAATTAATTTTTGTTTGTATGTGAACAATGTTACAACGGGATATTACAAGATGGGACATTACTACCAGGGAGCAAGAGGGCAATATGGGCACATTATTACCAGGGGACAATATGGGCACATTACTACCAGGGGACAATATGGGCACATTACTACCAGAGGACAATATGGGCACATTACTACCAGAGGACAATATGGGCATATTACTACCAGAGGACAATATGGGCACATTACTACCAGAGGACAATATGGGCACATTACTACCAGAGGACAATATGGGCATATTACTACCAGAGGACAATATGGGCATATTACTACCAGAGGACAATATGGGCATATTACTACCAGAAGGCAAGGACGCAATATGGGCACATTACTACCAGGGGACAATATGGGCACATTACTACCAGAGGACAATATGGGCATATTACTACCAGAGGACAATATGGGCATATTACTACCAGAGGACAATATGGGCATATTACTACCAGAGGACAATATGGGCACATTACTACCAGAGGACAATATGGGCATATTACTACCAGAGGACAATATGGGCATATTACTACCAGAAGGCAAGGAGGCAATATGGGCACATTACTACCAGGGGACAATATGGGCACATTACTACCAGAGGACAATATGGGCATATTACTACCAGAGGACAATATGGGCATATTACTACCAGAGGACAATATGGGCACATTACTACCAGAGGACAATATGGGCATATTACTACCAGAGGACAATATGGGCATATTACTACCAGAAGGCAAGGAGGCAATATGGGCACATTACTACCAGGGGACAATATGGGCACATTACTACCAGAGGACAATATGGGCACATTACTACCAGAGGACAATATGGGCATATTACTACCAGAGGACAATATGGGCATATTACTACCAGAAGGCAAGGAGGCAATATGGGCACATTACTACCAGGGGACAATATGGGCACATTACTACCAGGGGACAATATGGGCACATTACTACCAGGGGACAATATGGGCACAATACTACCAGAGGACAATATGGGCACATTACTACCAGGGGACAATATGGGCACATTACTGCCAGGGGACAATATGGGCACATTACTACCAGGGGACAATATGGGCACATTACTACCAGGGGACAATATGGGCACATTACTACCAGGGGACAATATGGGCACAATACTACCAGAGGACAATATGGGCATATTACTAAAAGGGGACAATATGGGCACATTACTAAAAGGGGACAATATGGGCATATTACTAAAAGGGGACAATATGGGCATATTACTAAAAGGGGGCAATATGGGCACATTACTAAAAGGGGACAATATGGGCACATTACTACTAGAGCACAATATGGGCACATTACTACCAGGGGACAATATGGGCAAGTTACTACCAGGGGAATATATAGGAACATTAATACCAGGGGACAATATGGGCACAATACTACTAGAACTAGAGGGCAATATGGGCACAATACTACCAGGGGACAATATGGGCACATTACTACTAGGGGATATTACTTTAAGAGTACAATATGGCCACATTACTACAAGGGGACAATATGGTCACATTACTACTAGAGCACAATATGGGCACATTACTACCAGGGAGCAATATGGGCATATTACTTCAAGTGTACAATATGGACACATTACTACAAGGGGACAATATGGGCACATTACTACTAGAGAACAATATGGGCACATTAGTACCAGGGGACAATATGGGCACATTACTAAAAGGGGACAATATAGGCACATTACTAAAAGGGGACAATATGGGCAGATTACTAAAAGGGGACAATATGGGCACATTACTACTAGAGCACAATATGGGCACATTACTACCAGGGGACAATATGGGCAAGTTACTACCAGGGGAAAATATAGGAACATTAATACCAGGGGACAAAATGGGCACATTACTACCAGGGGACAATATGGGCACAATACTACTAGAACTAGAGGGCAATATGGGCACAATACTACCAGGGGACAATATAGTCACATTACTACCACAGAACAATATGGGCACATTACTACCATGGGATAACATGGGCACATTACTTTAAGAGCACAATATGGCCACATTACTACAAGGGGACAAAATGGGCACATTACTACTAGAGCACAATATGGGCACATTACTACCAGGGGACAATATGGGCACATTACTACTATGGCACAATATGGGCACATTACTACAGAGGACAATATGGCCACATTACTACTAGAGCACAATATAGGCACAATACTACCAGGAGGCAATATGGGCACAATAGTACCAGGGAGCAATATGGGACATTAAAACCAGGGAGCAATATGGGCACATTACTACCAGGGGAAAATATGGGCACATTATTACAAAGGAGCAATATGGGCACATTACTACCAGGGAGCAATATGGGTACATTACTACCAGGGAGCAATATGGACACATTACTACCATGGCGCAATATGGGCACATTACTACAGAGGACAATATGGGCACATTACTACCAGGGAGTAATATGGGCACATTACTACCAGAGCACAATATGGACACATTACTACCAGGGGACAATATGGGCACATTACTACCAGGGAGGAATATGGGCACATTACTACTAGAGCACAATATGAGCACATTACTACCAGGGAGCAATATGGGCACATTACTACAAGGACACAATATGGGCACATTACTACTAGAGCACAATATAGGCACAATACTACCAGGAGGCAATATGGGCACAATAGTACCAGGGAGCAATATGGGACATTAAAACCAGGGAGCAATATGGGCACATTACTACCAGGGGAAAATATGGGCACATTACTACCAGGGAGCAATATGGGTACATTACTACCAGGGAGCAATATGGACACATTACTACCATGGCGCAATATGGGCACATTACTACAGAGGACAATATGGGCACATTACTACCAGGGAGTAATATGGGCACATTACTACCAGAGCACAATATGGGCACATTACTGCCAGGAGACAATATGGGCACATTACTACCAGAGAGGAATATGGGCACATTACTACTAGAGCACAATATGAGCACATTACTACCAGGGAGCAATATGGGCACATTACTACCAGGGATTAATATGGGCACATTACTACTAGAGCACAATATGGGCACATTACTGCCAGGGATTAATATGGGCACATTACTACTAGAGCACAATATGGGCACATTACTACCAGGGAGCAATATGGGCACATTACTACTAGGGAGCAATATGGGCACATTACTACTAGGGAGCAATATAGGCACATTACTACTAGAGCACAATATAGGCACATTACTATTATGGTGCAATATGGACACATTACTACCAGGGGAAAATATGGTCACATTACTACAGTGGATAATATGGCCATATTACTACTAGAGAACAATAGTGGCACATTACTACCAGAGAGCAATATGGGCACATTACTACCAGAGAGCAATATGGGCACATTACTACAAGGACACAATATGGGCACATTACTACTAGAGCACAATATGGGCACATTACTACAAGGGCACAATATGGCACATTACTACAAGGTGACAATATGTGCATATTACTACAAGGGGACAATATGGGCCCATTACTACAAGGGGGAAATATGGGCACATTACCACATGGGACAATATGGGCATTACTACAGGATGGGGACATTAATAAAAGATGAGGACCAGGATGGAAATATAATGACATAATATTGGCCAAAATTACTATATTGTGGTCATTGTAAAACAATATTACTTACAAGAAGGGGATAAAATGTAAAAAACACATCAAAATAAAGAATGATTTATATTTAAAATTTTAATTTTTAATATATAAACTGAAATAAAAAAGTGCACATTTATTATAATAACAGGTAAAAAATGTTCAAAAAATGTGATCCAAAGGTGTATAGAAAAAAAAGATTAGATCGCTAAAAATGTCACTGGGTTCAGTAAAGAAGGCGGCCCCCCCAAATAATATTTTTTCTATGTGCGGCCCTTATACTCAGCCGAGTTTGAGACCCCTGCACTAGAGCATCGTCTTGAGAAAAGTATGGAAATAGTCCCATTTCTCTGCTTCTGTACCATGATGAACAGGTAGGAGGAGCGAGCAGGTCCTTGTCCTTTAGTCTAGAGCCTAAGAAGTCTGTAGAATGTTTAGGAAGGTCAAAGTCCCGGACTAAAGGGGGCTTTACACGCTACGACATCGCTAATGCGAAGTCGTTGGGTTCACGGAATTGGTGACGCACATCCGGCCGCATTAGCGATGCCGTTGCGTGTGACACCTGTGAGCGATTTTGCATCGTCACAAAAATGTGCAAAATCGCTCATCGGTGACATGGGGGTCCATTCTCGAATATCATTGCAGCTGCAGGTACGAAGTAGTTCGTCGCTCCTGCGGCAGCACACATCGCTCCGCGTGACACCGCTGGAACGAGGAAGCTCTCCTTACCTGCCTCCCGGCCACAATGTGGAAGGAAGGAGGTGGGCGGGATGTTACGTCCCGCTCATCTCCGCCCCTCTGCTTCTATTGGGCGGCCGCTCAGTGACGTCGCTGTGACGCCGCACGGACTGCCCCCCTTAGAAAAGAGACGGTTCGCCGGTCACAGCGACGTCGCAGGGAAGGTAAGTAGTGTGACGGGTCCGGCCGATGCTGTGCGACACGGGCAGCGATTTGCCCGTGTCGCACAACCTATGGGGGCAGGAACGCACCCTACGATATCGATACCGATATCGCAGCGTGTAAAGTAGCCTTAAGTCATTTCTTTCGAGCTGTGACAACAGCTGTGTCTCGGGATTATCCATCAAAGGCCACTCTATCGGGTCAAAGTACAGTGCAAGAACAAGCCCATGGCGTCAGTATTTGTGTAAAAACTGGAGGTGATGGAACGTTTGATATTTTTTTCAGAGATCGAAAGTATGTAAAAATTACCTCTTACTTTTCAAACAATTTTACCCTTGTACGAGGGGCTGCTGATAAGTCTTTGGATTTACCCAGAAAGAAGCGAGCTAGGATGATGAAACTTTACATTTCTTCCCCATACTCTCCCCGGATGACAACACACTTCTTACATCGTATTCCAAGTTCTGTAAGCCAAGCAAAAAGAAATATTTCGGTTCTGCCTCAAACCAGGATCTATAGCAGTCATTGCATCAGAAATGGTGTGACATTTGGTCCCTTGAGGTGTTTCTTCAGGTTTGGAAACAGATGATAGTCGGATGGAGCTAGATCTGGTGAATAAGGTGGGTGGTCACCAGCTGGAAGCCCGGCTCTGCCAGTTTTGCCGTGGTCGCTTGTGCAGTGTGAGTGGAGGCGTTGTTTTGCAGGAACAAGATTGCTTTGGACAGCTTGCCGCATCTTTTGGCCTTCAGAGCTGCCTTCATTTGGTCCAGAAGTTCAGTGTAATACCTTGCATTGATGGTGGAACCCTTTTGAAGGTAGTCCACTAGCAGCATGCCCTCCTTATCCCAGAACACAGACGCCATCACCTTAGTGGCTGATTTCTGCACCCTGAACTCCTTTGGAGAACCACTGTGCCTCCGGTCTTTTGACTGCTCCTTGTTTCCAGGGTCATACAAATAAATGCAGGTCTCATCCATAGTGACCGGTCGCTCCAGGAAGTTCTTATCAGTCCCGAAACGCTGACAAATGGAGCGGGAAGTTGTCATTCGCTGCTTCTCTGATCTGTTGTCAGACATTTGGGGACCCACTTTGCAGATCGTTTCCTCATGACCAAATATTCATGGATAATGACAGTCTAAAGACCTGAGATGTCTCGAAAGCTGCTTTATAATATCATATTTTATTTTTATTTGAGTTAGCCATTAAAAGGTATCACAACTTAAAAATTTTAATTTTGTTTCTCTCACTGAGAGCGATCAATCAATGGATAATGACACAAACACGTTCCCGGGAAGTCCCCATGATGTCTGCTGTTGGTTTAGCTGAAATTGGTGGCTTCTCCAGTATGAGGTTGTGCACAGCATCGACGATCTCCGGAACAACAACCACTCTCGGGCGTCCAGGACGTTGCTCATCACTGGGGCTGAAGTGGCCTGGTTTATATATGGGAACCCAGTTCTTACCTGTGAAATATGAAGGGCATTGATCCCCCAATGCCTGCGACATATCACCATGAATATCCGCTGCGGATTTCCTTGCAGAAACAAGAATTTTATCCTCCTCTGCTCTCAGTTGCTGTGAATATCGCATTAGACTCCGCCATTTTGTTTTCCCGCGTACGTAGAACACTGTTGCCATAAGCAACAATTACAAAAGTGTGAAAACATATATTAGACACATAAGGCTTTCATGTGATGCAACATTCGTTACCATAGAAACAAAAAAAGATCACAAAGCCAAAGACTTATCAGCAGCCCCTCGTAGACCTGTGTGATCTTAAAGGAGACTGATTCTGTGAACATGAGCCCGTGGACCAGATTCCCTTTGGTCATGGCTGATCTGCGCCCCTCTATGGTCAGGCATGATAATGATGGGCAGGACACGGTGATGCCCCCAGATCATGTGGCTCCGCATTGTTGAGGATGTCTCACCATCTCACTGTTCAAGTGGAACGTTGCTCAACTGAATCGCCACAGGAAAATGGGTGTAACACCACAGATTGCCTGGGATACTGTGGTTAGCACTTATTTGGTGGATGCATGTGCCACAGATGTGCCATCCTCTCCTTTATTTGGTGGGTGGCTGTGTCCACTTTTTTATGGCCTTGAGTTTAGCCCCAGTGTCCTCTTGTCTCCCCGGCAGGATCTACCATACCATGGCCATGTTGGGCTCCAT